>NC_057944.1:28851099-29098599 GCF_018555375.3 Anguilla rostrata | reverse complement strand
AGTAATTATTATTGTTAATACCATTCATGTTACTAGTTGTACTTGTTACATGTGGGAGAGAAAGAGAGAGATGGAGGCAGTGAGTTGGTGGGCAAGGGTTATGGTGGGGGGGGGGGGGCTGTGGGTTCGGCGGTGGGGGCTGAAGGAGGTCCGGGGACCTCGTTGCTGACACACTGCTGTGACAAATCCAGATTAGTGCGTCTAAAACGGGCCTGAGAAATCTGCCGCAAGGCCTGTAATACAGAGACTGCTGTCACCCCCAATAACTCACACACGCCTAATCCCCCCCTCCACCCGGTGACCTGCCGCACCACTGCCGCAACCGCACACTGGCCCCCGTTGCTCAACGGGACCGTCCCGGGCACTGGGTGTCACGGGCGCAGGGGTCAGCCTGCTGAGCTGCAGACTGAGCGGGGCGGGGGGGGGGTGGGGGGGTGGGGAACTGACCTGTAGGGAACTCAAAACTGAGGTGAGAGGATACAGGCAGACACAAGGGGCCAGACGCAGTCTGATGCGCCCAAAGAATTACTGTGTGTTAATATTCAAACACAATCGTGTCAACACAAACATAGGACTAAATCAGGTTTCTATTTATGGTGCATATTTGTATTTTAGTGTATGTAACATTATATGTATATTGCATTTTATTTATTTTTCCACCTACCATACCATCTCCTTTTAACTTCAGACCCCCTCAAAGAATTATTATTATTTCCATTTTCAGATTGCTCACCCAAAATGTCATTTGTTTTGTGGACCTTTACGAACTCTTCTCATTAATTCAGTGCCATCCAAGTATGGACAGAAATGCATCTTTACTTATAATGTGCGCAAATGCAAATACAGCATTAATAACTGCTGTAACATCCAAATACTTTAAATAGTTCTTAGTTGCTATCATTATTCTACCTATTGCAATTATCAAGTCATATTTAATTTCAGTTGCTTTCTGGGACCAAGTCCTGTAATGGTTTGAGTCCTGGGTGAGACAGTATTGTTGCTCCTCAGAGAGAGAACAGTAAAACCTTAAACACTCAGCAGTAATGGCTAATGTGTTAAATGTCTGTCCCATAGATAGGTCCCCTGGTAACAGCCTCCACAAAGTGAATTAATGGTGCCCCTGTGGAGTGTGAATGACTGGAATCAGGCCAGAGGTTGAGTTTAGGAACTGATATTCAAGGTGTAGCTGGATTGTGGGGGAACCTTGTACCACTGGACAGGGACTTGGACTTAAGCTCAGGACTCCTACACACTCCAAACCCACTGATGTTCCAGACACAGTCACAGTCATGCTCACATTCCCATTCGAATATTAAGACTGTGCAGCCTTTTGGAAGCTTTAAGGTGCATGCTTAAAACACTCCTCTTTAGTATTTCCTTTTCTAAGAAACTCGCTGTTGTAAATTTTGACTGTGCGTGCGCATGTATGTGAGCGAGAATGGAATCGTGCATCTTTGGAATTCTTTCACTTTTATTATTTTATAACTGTTCACTTTTGTAAAATTAATGTTTCTTTCCACCTTTTTTTTGTTTTTGTTTTTTTTTTGTTTTGTCAGCAGCAGAGGTGGAGCTGTGCTGGAGGCTGTAATGGTGGGCTGGCCAATGCTTAATGGCTCTTTGTGGCTGTCTCTGAGTCTTGATGCCCTCCTTCCCAGTTTGCCGGAAGAGGCCTCCCTGAACCTGCCGCAGTGAGCCGCAGTGGAATGAACCCAGGTAAGTATGCCCAGGTAAGTATGCCCAGGTAAAGGCCTTTGGGCAGCACATTGCTCATTACTCACCTGCCTTTTAATTAATTAATCGACTGGGTGCCGATTAACACACCCACTGCCTTTGACCGCCCGCCGTTGAGTGCATGAATTAACTCGCTTCAGACGATCGTTCATCAGGCATGCTGTCACATGGCTGGCACGAGGTCGCCAATCAAGTCTACCAGGATAGACTACGGTAGGATTTAGGAAGCGAAAGCATATTAACAGAGGCACACGATGCACCATTATGACCTGTCCTTTTGTCATCAGGGCTTAGCCCTCCATAAGGATTGCAAGAAATATTGCATTAAAGCATGTCTGCAGTACATTCTATTCATAATAACAGCATCATTGATTGATTGATTGATTTTATTCAATAATTTTTAAAAAGAGAAAAACATGCACCTGAAGCCAGCTTCTCTTACACAATTTTTTTTAAACTATCAAGGATAGATACAATAAAGCTAATAGCTTATTTCCATTGTGGTCCTTTTTTGATCAGGTTAAAGATAAATTTGATGACATGCATTTTGGCCCAGTGTGAAGAAGTGCAGCTAGATTACAGTGTCCAGATTACAGTGTTAAAAAGGTACTGAAGCACAGCTAACTCCCCACAGTCTCATCACATCTCAGGTATATCTTTCTTTTACAGAAACTGTGCGTAGGGCGTTTACAATAATTTTTATCAAATACGGTCGTATATCGTTCACAGGCCTCAAATAGAATAACAGCCATTGACTAATATAGCAGACATTGTGCTCTTAAATCTGCTGTTGTTAATAACAATCCAAAGACCATTCAAGATCTTAGAGAGAAACTACACTACAAGTTATCTAAGAACAGACGACGCCAGAAACTAGCAATGTGTACAAAACAAAAAAGCAGGACATTGATTGAATTTTTATGTTTTAGTTTTATAGTGTTATGTTCAGAAATTGCATTCTATATGGCAACCCATATGGTATAGGACACCATGTAAGAAAAAAGGACATTGATTGAAACATTTTTTGATTGAACATTGTTAAGAAGCAAAGTGAAACACACTCTCCCCTCTGCTTTATTCTAAGCGAAGGTGAAGGTACCTGCTATCACCACTGCTATTCCATTCCGCTGCTTTGTTTCCATTTTGAATCCTTCCCTTAACGAGTTCCTGCTACGTTAAAGATGTCTAAAGATGGTGACATACTTTGATCTTGAAGCATGTTGTCTCCTTTCAGCAAGGCTGATATATTATCTGTACTTATGCTGGTTTATACGTTCAATAAAATTATGAAAAGCATTTGCTGTTTGGGTGTAAATCTCATTTTTACATTATAAACACTTTCAATAAAACACGTGTTCCCTGTCTTTGTTATTATCTTGCCTTAATGAGTCATATCCTTTCATAAACTGCACAGTAAGAGCATTGAAATATCTTGCAAATCTTGTGTCTTGTTATTCTGTTCTACTTTTGTGAATGTTTGAGGTTATTTCATAAATACATACAAATACCATGGGGTTTATTGATAATGTCTGACAGTAATAGCTCTGTGTCTCACAGAATATAGTTTTTTTTAAAAGTCATATTATTGATTCATAAAGGTATAGGTTTAATGATGGTGCCAGTCTATGTTCGTTTATGCCAGTGTGTGTACGTGTGTGAGCACGTGTATGCATGTGTGCATGTGAATGCCAGTATGTATGAGACTCTGTGTGTGTGTGTGTGTACGTGTGTGAGTACATGTACACGCATGTGTGCATGTGGATGCCAGTATGTATGAGATTCTGTGTGTGTGCGTGTGTGTGTGGCAGTGAGTGAGATGAGGTTGCAGTTGCCACGGTAATTGAAGTGGACAGTCATCCAGTCAGGAGATTAGAGGGTCAGTACGGGTGCAACTGGAAGAGGGGGGAAACTATTCTTGAGCAGACAAAAATACACAGTATAGACAATTCAGAATAGCCACCGTCTCCCCATGAGGGGTTCTTTGGCTAATACATCCACACACACAGAACCTCACATAACCACGTACATCCACGGGTGTGACTTATTCCTTAGTCTACACACCTTTCGTCTGTATTTTCCTCCTCAAAATCACCCATCCACATGTATATAAAACTCACCCATTGTCTGTCACCACAAAAACCTTAAATTCCGCCACATGGCACAGGTCTCTTGTGTAAAACAGATTATTTTATCTCTTATGTTACAAACCTGTTACACTAATGGTTGAATAAACAAATCATAATTTTTTTTTTATAATGCAGGCACTGCAGGCCCAAATATCTCACAGTGTTCTCAAATTCATGCTAAATCCTACCGTACCTGAGGAGGAGTTGTGTATGGAACTCAGGGTGGGAAACACTGCAAGCTTCCTGAGGAGAAAGTGAACATATTTTCAGTGTTCTGTCTCTACGGAGAGAAAGGAGGCAGAAAAATTCCTTTAAACAGCCTTAATTTTCTTTCCGAAATTAGCCGAATATAAGGAAGGATTTATGCACAAGACAAATTCTGCCATACATTCATATCACTGTATTACTGAAAATCCATTTATTTTTGAGGGAATCAGGAGGTTACCTAAAATGTATGGTTTCCTATACAAACAATATACTCATTTTCCTCCAACATGATGATGATGTTCTATGTTGTAGTACTACTACTAAAAATAAGGGGGCAAATAATTAATTTGGGGTCCCTATGATTGGCAAAAATCTGGTTTTTATTTTATGACTTCTTATCATAGAACTTTCAGTGATGTCAGTCAGAGCCTTAAGTCATTAAACGTTACACCAAAAAATTCTAAGCCTGACCCAGGAAGTACTCTGCTTATATTTTCATTTTAGAATAAAGATGACTTTGAATAGTCGTGCAAATTTTATTATTATTATTATTATTATTATTATTGAATCATCAATCATTGACCAACTCTATTAATAAACTGAAACAAATAGTAGGAAAATAGTCAGAAGTGTAGTGCAGGAGTACATGAAAAAACAATGCCTGGCGGGGAAATATAGACAACAGGATAAAACAATTAGTGAAAAAAAAGTCTTCACAATAAAATACTACATAAAAACAAATCTGGATTGTTGTTTCATCTGAAATTGACCATGAGTGTTTTATTTGATTGCCAAAGTTTAATCTTAAAAGGCACAGCAGAACTGCCATTATTTAAAAGTTTACAGGAGACAATAATTGTGCAAGCAGAAATTTAACAGACAAATACAATGAACTGTGAGTCTGGGATTTCATGCCACATAATGTGAATCATGAAGTTAGTCTACAGGAGTCTGAAATTTGTTTCATGAAGCCAACCAATATTCCACCAAATGCATTGCACAGTGGAAATTCACAGTGGACATACAAAACACAGTGAAGTCAATTCCACCCAGGTCAGGATTCAATTAATAGCTACATCAAACCTAATTAATTAAAACCTCAATGTGGAACAAAATCCAACAAGTGCAGCATGCCCCCGCGCGGGGCCCTGGCTTGGAAACACTGACCTACTCCGGGGCTATTAACGGGGTATCAAAGCCCTGGAACTGATAGTCATTTAGTGCCCTCTAGAGGTGAGACTGCAATGGTTCTAATATGTTCGAACATAAATTAGAAGGGCTGTATTGTGAGCAGATTTGTGGATTTTGGTAGTTTATAAAATATAGATTAATGCATGATCTTCAAAGCAAATCATAAATTAAAATAACCCCGTTTAAATGGTAGGTTGATTATGGGTCTAGTAGTATCCAGGATTAAGCTACAATTCCCAATACACGTCAAAGTAAAACTTACATGCATCTCTGCTGTGTTTACAATGTTCATGTCTAACAAGTAGAAGATATAGAGGCAATTAATTTTGTATAAAATATAGGGGAAATATTTCCTGTTACTATGTTTCTACTGTCTCTGTGCGATTTAACAATCACAGCCGGCAGATGGCAGTATATAGCTTTTCACATCATATAAAATCACAAAGAAGACAAAGAAGAAGAAGAAATCGCGAAGAAATTACTCGCTAGGTTTGTCCACAATTATGTCCTGTAGAAGTTGGTTTCTTGTAACATGGCGCTGCTCATGCTGGTAAGTTTATCCTTCGGTTACTGACAGAGTGGAATATTGTTCAATTTAGTGTACGCCGGAGAAAAGGAAACGAATAAACGTAACGTTATATATTGCAATCGAGGTGAAACCGTATGAGTTTTTTTCCAGCCAGCGGTTTATATCTGGTATGTGGTTTATCACCGTTTAAATCGTGGTGTCATATTAACGATAATCTCATTTAGAAAACGTTAACTATTTACCATATTTACTTATCGGTAAATCACAATCAGGATGTTGGGACGTTGCGCGTTGTGCTTTGTTGGGAAGTTGTCTGCAATGCCGCGTACCTAACGTTTCGGCATTACAGACCAGACGTAGGGAGCTGTTGATACTGCTTCAATGTTGTGTGAAGAAAACTGTTGTATTATTGTGACAAGAATTGTGACAATACCACCATTCATAATTTCAGTCCACTACTAAATGATGTACAGCCTGAATGATATCAACTTTGATTTGTGAATAAGGCTTAGAGTCATCGCTGATGCCAAACCCGTTCGTAGATGGTTAGTCTCTGGCAGCGTTTTGAAACGTTAGCCACACTACCAGAACACCTTGAAAAACGTAAAGCAATATTTAAAACAGTCCAGTTAAATGCTGTTATTCAGATTAAGAGTGTTTTGTAGACCATATGCCTCTAGTTAAAAATATCAGCTGGGTATCAGGGGGAATTGGAAATTCTTGTGAATCGAGTTTGAGTAGGCTATAAGTAGACCCCCTGGTATGCCAATATGGTGGTGGACAGCTGAGATAGATACACAATCCATCAGGTTAGTTGTCATGACATGAACCTGGAACAAGGGCACATAGTCAAGTCAGATCCTTGCCTCTGCAAGTAGCTAAGTCATGGTCCATGATCACAGTTCATAATAGCACTTAAGCTATTACTGTTGACATTATAGTTATAATGAGTCATTGGACTACTCACACAGCGGACAACAACCATTGTTGTCACTAGATTGAGAGCCAGCATTGAATGATCCTAAGGAGTGGACTAGGTCAGAAGTAATGACTGAATATTTGTTTTTAGTGTGTTCTCCCTGTTTTTCTTGGTTTATTCTTCAATGGTTTTCATGGTTGGTTCTGAACTTAACTCAAATGTGCTGGAGTATGGAACAGAAATAATTAATATTCGGTTTGTTATTCTGTTTTTCTGGATTCAGATGAAGTCACGGGGCTGCGTGAGGTCATGTGTCACTATTACCAGCCGCAACCTGAGCTCAGCTCCTGCACCCCTGGCTCCTCCCAAGCTGAACTCTAAGCTTGCTCTCTTCCTGTATCAGCGGTTCCATGATGTGGAGCAGATGGTTTCCTGGAGCTCTTGGCTAAAGCGATGGACTCTGAGGCGCAAGAATGTGTACGGTGACAGTCCCCGAATATACTGTCTGTATCTTCAATTATGCAGCTAGCATGTTAGCTGTAAGTAGCAATAACCTGGGGGGTCAAGCAGAATGTGGCCACCAACAGTCATGACTGTTGTCAGAAGTGTGTCAATTAAAACACAGGTCAAAAGGGTCATCATTTTAAAATGACCATCGTTCCTCTTAGAAGTTGTTAGTTAGCACTACAAGTTAGATTATAACATCCAGAAATATGTGCATCTTTCTGGTAGCAGCCTCTTAGCATATCTATGCTGCTAGGCTGCCTGTATGTGCTACACTTATGGTATCTGTACATGTTTTGAGCACTGCATGGCCTACCCGTCAAAACCACAAGCCCCTGTGACTGAACAAGCTCCTGTCCCTCCTTTCACTGCAGTTACTATGGCTACACACAGATGCATTATGGGGACAACGTCGCTGCGGCCTACTACATCCTGTGCATGAAGGGCAGATTCAGGTATGCAGTCTCATGTGTCTGACATCGGGATGGATGGTGTCTGTCAGAAAACAGGACGGTATTTTTGCAGACCTCTCAGACAATGGTATGGACTCTGGTATGGTGTCACTGTATGAATGTGTATGTATGCACGTGTCTATCATGTCTGAACTGTCTTTGCGTCTTCATATTTGGTGTCAGTATGGGATGCCATCTGCTTCCATGTATTTATCTACAGGTGCAGTCTGTCTGTGGGTCTCATGTCTTCTTTGTCCGTCTTGTCGCCAGGTTTGCTGGGCAGTCAGATTGGTTCCAGACCAACTACAGAGGAAAGTTCAGCTGGGACTTTATGAATTTCCGGGATGTCCCAATCGAGGAGGTGGACATGAGCGGAACGCTGATTAATTATTCGGGGTTGGACAACCTAGGTACTGCTGCGTTGTGCCTAGACTTCATAATGATAACAATAATGGCTTGTGTGTGTGTGAGTGCACAAACACACACACACGCACACTCAGTAGCTACTTTATTAGGTATATTAAGTACACCTATGTAGTACCTGATAGAAGCCCCGTTTGCCTCCAAAGCCTATATGTTTGTCTGGTGGAGCCATGTAAATTAAGGGTGACATGGTCTGACTCTGGAATAGGTAATTCAGCGTGTCAGGCTTTTCAAACAGCTGTCAACAATACCTGGTGAGTCTGATCCTCAATATACTTACATAGACAAATTATCTTGCAGCGTTAATCAAATTAAAACAATATTGTTTCAGAACTATAAAAAGAAAAGGGCATATGAAATCATTGAAAAACCTAAATTAAGAACATATCATATTAAACAAAGTTAGCATCCATAGTAGTATGTCACCCTTAACCTGACCAGAGGGAGAAGGTGTATTTGTGCCCAATTTAGAGGTGGTGCCCTGCCCCTGGCTCTGGAAACAGTCCGGTTTTATGGTGTCCCAGAGGAGGACAGGAAGTGTCTGTTGTGTGATCTAGATGAGGTTAAAAATGCGATACAGTTCATATTTAACTGCCCATTTTACCATGATTTAAGGTTTAAACTTTTTCCTGAGCTTCTCTTCACTGCTCCTGCCCCTCATCACAGAGAGTCAGCAGGGCCTGCGTTCCCTCTCTCTGCGCGGCTGTCCCGAGGTGGACGACTGGTTCCTGTCCCACCTGCACATCTTCCAGGACAGCCTGGAGGAGCTGGACCTGTCCCACTGTTCACAGATCACCGTGGGAGGGCTGGCCTCCCTGCATCGCCTCAGGTATCCCAGAATTCCGCCGCTCTCTGCTTTTGTGTGATGTTGCTGATTTACTCACTGTTTGAAGCTTCACCTTCTTCTGACTCCTCCCCCTGTGTCTGCCCAATAGAAAGTTACGGAGACTGGGCCTCTCCTCCCTCCCCCGGCTGCAGAGCCCTGGGCTGGTGCGAATCCTGCTGGAGGAAGTGCTGCCTCACTGTCACATCAGCGGAGTGGAGTACAGCCAGGGCCTGGATGAGACAGGCACTGATACAGGCCTACAGACTGAGACTGAGATAAACCAGCTCACTGAGGACCACACATACACACAGGGTCCCCACAGGCAAACCCTGACACGATGACCTGAAAAAACACACAGATGTGCACACGCAAAAAGAAGCCAGTCCTCACAAAGACATGAAACACATTTGAACATAAGCATCTGGACTAAATCAATGGTCAGCCTGCCGAGTAGATATAAACGTACTCCCATATCCTGACATTTCTAAAATGTGAGCTTTGGAAGCTCTGCTTGGTAAATAGGTAAAGTAGTGTCATATGAAGACGAGCCTAATGTTGACAGATAAACAGGAATAAAACAGGGTCAAATTTGTTTCTGCATTTCTATTTGAAAGTTCCTCTTCAGTGTCCAAAAGGAGTAGCCTGCCTTTGGTCAAATACTCTCATCAGTTTCTTAAAAGTCCAGAATGCATTTATGTTCCAAACCATTCAATGTCTGTCAATGTCTTCGTGTGGACTGTCTTTTTTTATTTTAATCTAATGGAAAACGAATTTGTCTCAACAGGCTGCTTGATATTTTCCACTTAATGTCATTAGTTTAGACATTATTATGAAGTGTTTTAATGCAATGTCTGTGAGAAGGACAGGCTTCTGTTAAAGTATTGTTTATAAATATGTAAAGTATATTTGAGATTTTGATTGCTATTGAATACATGGCACTGTAAAAATGGAAATAAAATTATTTATTAACTGATTTATTTTACTTGTTGGAATGTTTATTCAGACAAAAATTATTATTCTGCCTATTATGAATTATTGTTAAATATTATGTCTATCATTCATACAAAAGCTGTATTTAATGTTTTGGGTACCCTGTGAAATTAACCCTTTTTGGAGGGGTATGGTTTGAAAGTACAACAGTGCGGTGTTAAATTTATAGTTCACTTACTAAATGTATACTAAAATAATATATTTTTTAAATGCGGCAGTAACTGAACTATCCATTTAAATTAATAAACATACTGTAAGTGTACAAGTGATACTGCTAGAAAAGTCTTTGGTTGCTGTATCAAAAACTTATTGACATTGACAATAGGATGTCCAGAGCAATGAGACCTGAGTGCTTAAGGTTGGATTCTGAAACAGGTGTAAAATCTTGTTAACAGACTAATGTAAACCCCGTAATCCTCTGGGAGTGAGACTGAGAGGGTTGATTGCTCCCAGTGGTGTCATAAGGAATAACTGCCAGAGAAAGAGAGAGAGAAGGAGATGCTGCGTTTGGTCTGAATAGACAGGTAACTCAATGAATTAGAACTATGGATGGGTGGAACCTATGTTAGTGTATGGCAGTGCTATGTTAGTGTATGGCAGTGCTATTTTTGTACTGTATTTGACTATGCACATCAAGCTATTTACAGTAATGTTTTGTAATATAAATATAATTACATGTACATTTGCAGTTTCGGAGCTTGTGACAGTCGATTCACGTCCAGCTCTTCGTAGGTAGTTTTAGTTCGGCTACTTTTAACGTTTGAACATACCTGGTAGCGAACGAGTGAATAATATACCGATTTTTTGGGGGGAGTTGTTCTGTACTCCTGCCAGTTTCATTTCTTCATGTACTGATTCGATGCGTTTACTTTGGTGGCGCTTCATTCTACCCGGATGAATTTTGTTGTGACAGATAGCCTAGTCTTACGGAAGCAATTCGTGGCGGACGAAAACAAACCCAGTTCTTTTACCCGTTTGCAACGAATACAACAGTGAACTGCGGTCCTTCCTCTATGAAAGAAAGTGTCGATATATATTTAGCGTAAAACGTGTTAGTGTGGTGGCTAAGAGGAGACGAATAGATGTCTGATGTACCAGGTAACAGTAATGTTAATTCTCTTTAGCTCACTATCTGGGTATGCTGACTGATGGCTGACGTTTTGTGCATATCCCGTCAGTGAAGTAGCGAACCGAGTTAGCTTGTAGCCTATGTCAGCTGGCTGTATATAAATACTTAGTGGAATACTGTCTTTCTGTGACGTTGTCATGTATTGGTTTTAACACTAGAACTAGACTAACTAAATGCTGTCACTTTATCGAGCTACTCCAGCCAGAACTAAAAGACATTTTCATTCCTTTCGAGATTTTCTTACGAATAATGTTAGATATATCTGACGTTGGTTAGTTAGTTATCTGACATTGCACCGCTCAATTAACGCTAGATTTATTATTATTATTATTATTATTATTATTTTGCATTTTCTTCTTTAGAATCGTCTGATAAAAAGGAAGAGGAGACCAACATCCCTGATCCCGAGGTATAGCTGGCCTATCAATCAGTTTTGTTTGGTGGTGTCTTATTCGTAAGGGGAGATACCATTTTTTAACAGAGTGGTTGACCAGACTAAGCCCGGTTGATAATGCATTGTCTGTGTTTCTGTGAACTAGTGATAGATACCAATTAACAAATCCTAAATCGAAACAACTGTCGATTATTCAATTAATAGGAGGAGGAATCTGACGACAGCAGTGACGAAGGCGAAGGTGGTGCGTCGGGGGAAGCGGAGAGTGAGTGACAGCCAAATTGGCTTCATTCTCAATATCCCCTCCCCCCCACCCCCCCATAAGAACGAATGAAAACTTCTTCCGAGTAGAAATACCTGTAGATGTCTTTCCTTTTTTTGCCGTGCCACACTCTGGTTTCGGCTTTTTTGGCTGACAGATTGCTACACACAACTTTAGTTTTGGATTGGATTTTGAGCACAGCCTTGTAGCCCTAGTGAGATCTGTGGATAAAGGAACCGGGCAGGCCCAGAGTGACTTATTCATCTGTCAGAAGGAGAGGTTATAACTTTTCCTTATTTTTTTTTACTGTGCATTTCAGTGGATTTTCTTCGCAACCTCTTCTCTCGGACTCTGGGCCTAGGGCCCAGTGAGAAAGTTCTGGATGAGCTCACTTTAGATGGCGTGGCTCGATACATGCAGAGCGGCACCTGTGAGTCACAACACCCACAACTTCAATATTGTATTGTATTTGTGAGGTACTGTCGCTTTAAGTGGGAATGATGGCATTGTTCATTATAATGACTTGATGTTTGGCTCTTACTGGGATGGGTTAGGTTGGAGTATTAATTGACAGCCTGGAGGTTGGTTATGTGTGCATGAACTGTCTCTGTTATCACCATAGGAGCACTCAGTATGTATATGCAGTTCTACCTTTTGCCATGTTATCCAAGTGAATCACAACCTGGGATGCAACAGCACACGTGGAAGGGAGTGTATTGAGGGCACCCTGGGCAAGTTCCCTATTCTGCCTCTCTGCTGCTGTTTTACCAAGCCAACCTGGAACGTGCTAGGAGTACAGTTACACTGTGCTGCAACACCATCCCAGAATGCACAGCATCAGGCTTTACATTACCACAAACCCTCAGCCTCTTTGCAACAAAGTGCCAGGCTCTACGCCATCAAGACCCTGCACCAAAATACACCTGTGTCATCACACCAGTGTGCCTGTCCATCACAGGAATGATAATATGTGATCTCTCTCTCCCTCCCTCCTTCCCTCCCTCAGGTAAAAACATCATCTGCATGGTGGGAGCAGGGATATCCACATGTGAGCATCTGTCCTGTCATCTTTCACATGTTTATAGTACAGCGAGCGATAGAGAAGATAATATACTCCCTCTCTCCACTCCTCTTCTCCCTTCTCCTCCTCTCTAGTCTTCTAATAAGCAGATGTCCCTCTGATAGTCTTTGTCATGATGGGAATTTGAAAGCCCTGTCATAAAAACAAACAACATGGAATTGAGTTTACAGTGTGCTGAAAATTGGCTATACCTCCTGAAACAATGAAATAAATTGTTTAGTATTAAAATTAATTATATCAATAATTAATTAGATGAATCTCCCAACCCCCCCCTCCTCCCCAGCGGCTGGTATCCCTGATTTTCGCTCTCCTGGCACCGGACTGTATGCCAATCTGCAGAAGTATAACCTGCCTTATCCAGAGGCCATCTTTCAGATCGACTACTTTAAGGTTGGCCTCCCTGCTCCGCCCACTCATGGGTGCCTCATTGTCTGCTGGTGTCATGTGACATACTCAATATATGACCATGTTATTTTCCCTTTGTTCTGCTTATCTGCCTGATGACTTTCCATCTGTGCTTCTGTTCCTCCCTCCCTCTGTCTCTCTCTCTTTCTCATAGAAACATCCTGAGCCTTTCTTTGCCCTGGCCAGGGAGCTGTACCCAGGGCAGTTCAAGGTAGAGAAACCTCTGTGTGTGTGTGTTTTGTGCGTGTGTGTGTGTGTGTATGGGATTGGCTATGCAGTGTCTCTGATGTTTTTAGACCTGTTTTTATTATATTAGTCCTTGGTTTGAAGTGGTTGACTGGACATTTAATAGTTTAACAGCATGCCAATCTGTATGTCTGCAGCCCACAGTGTGTCACTACTTCATCAGGTTGCTGAAGGAGAAAGGTCTGCTTCGACGCTGCTACTCACAGGTCAGTCCACCTGCCCGTCAGAACGCCGCCGGACCAATCAGTTGGTGGCCGTCAGTCGAAAGCCATTTAGCCAGTCGGGTTTCACCAAATTTTAGTCGCACCCACATTGTTTTAGATGTCAGGTCAGGGTGAACCTATGCTCTCTGATTGGTGGAGCAGAACATCGACACCCTGGAACGCGTGGCCGGGCTGGAAGGAGACGATCTGATCGAGGCCCACGGGACGTTCTACACCTCCCACTGCGTCAGCTTCTCGTGCCGCACGGAGTACAACCTGGACTGGATGAAAGGTGAGACGCAGCGGGTTAAAGCTCATACTGTGAGCACCAGAGGCCCGGGCCAGGAGATCCTGCCCAGCATAGCAGTGTGGTATGTAGTTGAATGGTTAGGAACTTGGCTGGTTGCTGAGAGGTTGCAGGTTCAAGTCCCAGCTGGGACAGTGGCGCTCAGTCTTCCAGTTCCCCGCTGTCCTTGCCCACAGTCAAAGTTCACAGAACATATTGAAATGGGGAGCAGGCTCTCTGGCTGATATCCAAGCGCTTACTTTATTACGTCCTCTTGCACTTCCTGTTGCACTGCTTCCTGTTGCACGCCCTGTGGCTTTACTTTCTGTGCATTGTTCATCCTCTGTGTGCAATGTCCTGACCACATTGGTAACTCATGGTCCACAGAAAAGATCTTCTCAGACGAGATTCCCAAGTGTGACAAATGCAGTGGCCTGGTCAAGCCTGGTGAGTTTGCGCCTGTCCGACCTCTCTCATCCCCCTCTGTCCATCTTCCTCTGTCTGTCCTGTCTCCTGTACTCCTCCTTCAGCCTTTCCCTCTTCTTTACAAGCTTCAGTGTTGTTCGTTCCCATACTATCTCCTTTATCTCTCTCTTCTCAGTGCAGTGTTAGAATTTAAATGAAATCCTTTCATTTATCTGGCTGCATGAATCATGGCTCCATATAGTGGCGTTCCTGTGGCATGTGTCATTTCTCTTAGCCCTCACCCAAGATTCCCCATTATTTCTTCCTCCGTTCCAGAACATTCTCTCTTTTCCATGCCAGATGGCACAGGGTTTCTAAAGCTGTTTCTCTCTCCATCTTATGTATGAAATAATTTTTTAACGCATCCCCCTGATGACTTTCCATCCCTCCCCCCTCTCTTTTTTTCTTCCCCTCGTCCCCGTCCCCCCTCTCTCTCTCTGGTCAGACATCGTGTTTTTCGGTGAGAATCTCCCGGCCCGGTTCTTCACCTCGATGAAGATGGTGAGAGAGGATAAGTGTGCCGTTCTGAATGTGTGTCTTTGCTTAATGATTATCAGTGTGTCAGTGTTACCCTCTCTCCCTTTCTCTTCCCCTCTCTTCCTGTCCCTCTATCTATCTATCTCTCTCTCTCTCTCTCCCTCTCTCTCCCTCTCTCCCTCTCTCCACCTCCCTCTTCCTCCTCTGCAGGACTTCCCTCGCTGTGACCTCCTCATCATCATGGGAACATCCCTGCAGGTTCAGCCCTTTGCTTCTCTGGTCAGCCGGTTAGTCCCTCTGTCCCTGTCTGTCTGTCTGTCTGTCTGTCTGTTTTTCTGTCCGTATGCCTGTCTGTTGGTCTGTCTCTCTCTGAACTGGTCTGTCTGTTCACAGAGTCCCAAAAAGCACTCCCAGACTGCTCATTAACATGGAGAAGACTGGGCAGGTAATCATTCTTTCTGTGTGTCCCCGGCTCACACACACCTGCACACTCTCTCACTCTTCCCCTCCTCTGTAGGTTTTAGATGTAACATTTCACACTCCGTAATTGTCAGTAACAGTGTGTGTGTGTGTGTGCGCGTGCATGCATGTGTATGACTGCGTGCGTGCGTGTTTGGGGGTGCCATAGTGGAAACACAGAGCCACAATTGGCTATTCCAGTTTTTATGACAAAAATAGGGGGTGTGTTTTTTTTATTGTTTGTTTTTGTTTATTGTTTGTTATTCTCTATTCTCTATCTCTTTCTCTATAATTCTCCCTGGTAGTCAGATGCCCTGATGGGGATGTTGGGTTTTGGAGGGGGCATGGACTTTGACTCAGAGAAAGCCTACAGGTGAGAGTCCTACAACCTCTACAGACCCTACAGACTGACACAGATACAGACCCACAGATATACTGACCCACACAGCTACAGACACACTGAGCTACGTGCCCAGAGAGCTATGGACCCCACTGAACTGCAGACCCGCACAGCTACAGACCCTAACCTCACTACGAACTGCACTCAACCACACACGCGCTGGTGTTTGGGCACAGATCTGTCGATCCGTGGTTCTGTGCATGACTAGACATTATTGCAATGGTGATGATGAGGATGATGAGGGTGATTATGGTTATTGTCTGTCAGAGACGTGGCGTACCTGAGCACCTGCGATGAAGGCTGCTTGGCCCTTGCTGACCTGCTGGGCTGGAAGGTAATTACAGACAGACCGACAGACAGACAGACATACACACATTATCATTCAGTGTCAGAGGAGCTGTTAGAATTGGTTTGAATCTGGCTTTTGTTTCTCTCTCTTTCTCAGGTGGAACTGGAAGAGTTGGTGAAACGGGAGCACGAAATGATTGACAGCAAAGACAAGAAAGACAAAGCCAAGCCAGCCAATCAGAGCCCTGGGGCAGCACAGGGAAATGCTGGGGCGGAGACAGGGAAGAGTGACAAGGCCGAGTAACCAATGAACGGGCAGCGCAGATCATGACCAACACTTAGCCAATCCTGAGCCTGTCTCCGGCAGCCGAGTGATGCAAATAAGACTGCACTTTGAATTATGTTTCAGTCTCCCTGTGAGGCAGTAGTTTGTACTTCCTGCATCCTGTCTTCTTCCTTCCTGTCCACTGTTGTTCCTCTGCTGCATCAAGCAACAAGCAATATACACAGTGTCATCCAGGAAAACAGGGGCGTAAGCGGAGGAGAAAGACAGACAAGAGATTTGCACACTAAGGCCACTCAAGTTTGCTAATTGAATTGGGTCAGTCTTGACTGGAAGAGGAAGTGACATAGAGAATTGGATACCAACAAGGCAATTTTTTCAAAATGGTTTACCAGAGGAGCAAACTTATAGGTGATGTAAATATAAACACTGATGGAGTGGTGTCTTCTCTTCCTAGTGCCGCTATATTTCTCTTATCAGTAATGGCTACTAATATATACTGAACTGATTTCAAGATTTTTTTAATGGATGGTTTAATATAATTTCTCTTTCAAAAAATATTTACTAGATATTACCAACACCTTTTGTCTGATTTTATTTATATGTTAATATTGGCTGGTGTGGTTTCTATATCTGAATAATGGAGGCAAAATTGAATTGACTGTAGGGGATATTTGCATGACAGTACACCTTGTGGCCTCAAGGTGGAGACAACGCACAATCTGGGTGAAGCTATCAGGCAAGGGCGAGTAACAGGTAAAAATAAATCAAGTTCCAATATCTAAAAATGAGTGATGTTGGGCTTTTTTTTCTTTCATTTTGTGAGAGATGCACACACACAGGCTTCAAAATCAACGCAACCTGTTTGACACCAGCAATTTCTCCTAATGTCTCCGAAGCCAAAAGCTACTTTCCTTTCACTTAATTGGTCATTGGTAACAGAGTTGTGCTTGTATGTGTTCAGAAACCAAAAAGTGGGTGTAGCATTACTGGAAGTTGTATAACCACAGAAATTGGCAGTTTTATGACCTATTTTAATGTACATTTACATATGGAGAACTGGCATTTCCCGCTGCTTGCTTCCAGTTTATGTTATGGCCACTTCTGCGTTTCTGCCTGAG
This sequence comes from Anguilla rostrata, assembly GCF_018555375.3. NCBI lineage: Eukaryota > Metazoa > Chordata > Actinopteri > Anguilliformes > Anguillidae > Anguilla > Anguilla rostrata. The sequence continues at coordinate 29,081,202 of NC_057944.1, read as the reverse complement.
TAGAGATTCACATTCGGGTACTGCACACCCCCAACTGACAACATTCAGTTCATTTCAGTTCAGTTCATGGTTACCAGTAGTTTCCCGTATCATTCCAGTATGGGTTTTCAACTTCTCATGAAAGCAGAACAGACCCAGGAAAGTGTGTGTGTGTGTGTGCGTGTGTTTGTGCGTGTGTGTGTGTGCGTGTGTGTATGTGTGTGTGTGTGTGTTCCAGCCATAACCAGCCATAACAAGTCCAACACCACACAGCATATCTGAAAAGGAACAAAAGCCTGGGGACTTCACTTCCTCTGCTCTTACACACGAATACACATACACACACACCTACTTCACTGGCAGCACATTGAGAGCGATTTACACAGAAAAATTGTCACACACCCACACACTCCTGAATGCGTGCATACACCCCTCCGAGGACTTCCTTTCCTCTTGGCTGTGTTCAGCATGTACCTCTCTGGTACTTATTTCACACATGCACTTGTCTGTCTCGTATTCTGAAAGAGCACCTGTAGACCCTGATGTGTCTGTGAGTGCTTCTCAAAGATGAGGAATTAGGAACCGAACTCTCCATGAGCCCAGTCATTCCACATCTATGCATCCTGGGTTTTTTGTTGCTAACAGATTTGAGTGTGTCTTGAGTGACATAGGTACTGAGGAGTACTTATTGACTTTGATCCATTTTGACTTCTGACCCATGACTGTTTGTCCCAGCAACAAGCCACTCTGTTGCTTTGGTGCTTTTTTTAGGGAACAGTTTGCTATAAAATCAAGTGCTGTAAAGGGCAAGGCAATGTGAACAGTGAGCTGAGCAGAGTGCACACTTTCATTGAGCTGAGCAGAGTGTGCACTTTCATTGAGCTGGGCAGAGTGTGCACTTTCATTGAGATGAGCAGAGTGTGCACTTTCATTGAGCTGTGGAGGGTGCACTTTCATTGAGCTGTGGAGGGTGCACTTTCATTGAGCTGAGCAGAGTGTGCACTTTCATTGAGATGAGCAGAGTGTGCACTTTCATTGAGCTGGGCAGAGTGTGCACTTTCATTGAGATGAGCAGAGTGTGCATTTTCATTGAGCTGTGGAGGGTGCACTTTCATTGAGCTGGGCAGAGTGTGCACTTTCATTGAGCTGAGGAGAGTGTGCACTTTCATTAAGCTGTGGAGGGTGCACTTTGAGATGAGCAGAGTGTGCACTTTCATTAAGCTGAGCAGAGTGTGCACTTTCATTGACAGGATTTATATGTAGTGTGTGTGTGTGTGTGTGTGTGTTTGTGTGTGTGTAGTCTGTGCAGATAGACCTCATTGTTTGGGTGTATTTATGAAATGCCACCCATTGAATGTGCACTTGAGTCTCTGGAGTCTAAATGCATGAAATATGGTTTGCCTTCTGTTCAGTTCTCTGTGCAAGATAAACGTGAGGTAAACCACACTCATCAAGTTTGGGGAGGGGGGAGGGGGAGCAGAGAGCACACAAATTAAAAATACAGTTTCAAGTGGAAGAGATGATGGTAGAGACTGAGAAACAGAACAGCGAACGACCACAAATTTAGAGGGAGTGAGGTTGATGTCAGCATTCTGCTAAACACAGCGCATGTACACATTAGATGGGGAAGATGTTGTGAAAGAGGGAGAGGAAGAGAGAAAGTCGTTGAGTTTTAGCAGAGGATTGCGAGAGAGGAGGGGTGTGATGCAAAAAAAGATAAGATCACAAAATACAGCAAACACAGACCTGAAGATCTGGAAAGAGAGTAGCAACCGAAACATCAAACGTGAGTATGGGAGCGTACCTGTTTCATGCTTCTTTTACTCCTCTTAGCTCAGTCTGCTTTTCGCCATTACAAAGAGACATTTGTTTTGCCAAAGCATGTACTGCTTATATTATTATTACAAAGCTGATTTAAATGACAAAATAATTAACTTAAATAATTTACTGTTAATAACGGTAACTGGAATATCTGGAATATCTAAGTTATTTATGGGGAAAAAAATCATCAGAATTATAAATAAAACTCCAAAATAAAGTGGATGTTCATGCAGTGAGCCTAGCAGTACAGCCCAGCCTTGTGTTTATGGGAGAAGGGAAGGAAAGTTTCAAACTCGGTTAATAATGAATACTCCCTGAACTCTGCTTATAAGATACTTACAGTATGTTTGTATTGAAATGCTGCATGTAGGGTTTATTATCCATCTTTGTCAAAGTTTTGTGAAATCAAATACATAGCTTGAGATGTGACTTCTTCGATTACCTTCAAATAGGCTTGGCAGGGGAACTCATGCAGAGGATATAGCATGCAAATGCAGATGTTAAAAAACGTGTTGCTGGTAAATGCATCTAAGGGGAACCCGGCAAATATCTACTTCATTTTCTCAATTCAAACTCTCCTAGCAGATTGCACCCTATTTTGGGAGAAGAAATATAGACCAAGGCAGATCAGAACTATCAATCAGCTACTTTTTACTTATTAAGGGAGCATTGCACATGAGTGAAAAGAGTGTAGAACTTTGGCAAGCCTACAAATGGTTTGGTTGACAGATTGTCCCTTCTTTAAACATTTATGCAGGTGTCCCCGTAAAACTGTTGGTTTCACACCTGCTGTTTTTCCACCCTGTATCTTCACCACAAGCTGTAGGCATAAATGTCCTCATTTTCTCAGTGTGTCTCTCATGCCCCTTTTCCATTGCCCAGAACAGTTCATTAATCATTCATACCCAGAACTATGGGGAACCAAAATGTGTGCCTGTTCCTGTTTCCACCAAACTTTGAGATTACCCTCCTACTGCCACCCTTACGTGGGCAATTGAAATATTTGATCTGAAGCGGAAAAAGATCAAATTTTGGCGACAACAATTCTATCAGAAGTTAGCTTGACCATCATCACAGCAGAAACGCTGCTGTTATTGGGTCTGCGGCAGACCTGGGCAGGTGATAGAATGCTTGTTCTTTATCTCTTTACAACTTTTCAACAGTTCTCTCAAGGGGAAAAAACCAGGACTGGTTACAATTTACAGTCCGGTAACAAAGAGAGGGAACAAAAACCAAAGTTCCATCCCCGTAACCGCTGAAATAGTGTGGACAGAATGCACCTTTGAACACTGATGCTCGATCGGTTCCTGCTTTATAGCACATAATAGTGTTGCACAGAATACTGGTTTGTGTAATACAATTTCAAGATCAAGATTTCAGTAGGGTGAAATTTGTTATTTTTGCTATTTATGTAAGGCCTTTGGATTTTAGATGAAGAAATGAATATGAGACAAAAATAGACACACACACACACACACACACACACGTATAGAAAGAGTGAGAGAGACAGTACTGACTGAAAAGATAAGAGAGGGAAGGAGTTTGGTTACTTGGGTGGTAATGTTAGTGGGGTGGGGCAGTGGGGGTGAATGAAGCAGGAAGTGGTGACATCATCACAAGCTCTTGTACCCATGTGCTCAGTGTTACTTTCATTATGTTTCTCAGCGTTGCCCCACTTGCCACTTGCTACAGCCTGCAGATTTCCAATGGAAGGGTGGTGCCATTTTAAGCAGCCCGGCTGTGTGTGCTAAGCCCAGCTTCGCCTGTCCACCGAGCTGGGGGCGATGAGGGGGTGGGAGGACCAGGAAGATGCTTCTGACAGGTAAGAACTGCGTTGTTCTGCTGGACTTTGCTAAATGTCAGCATTTACAGTTAATGTTCGTATTATGGCCTTGTCATGCCAGCAATACTACTTCATAATCCGCAATGGATCTCAAAGAGAGATGTACTGTCCACCCGTATGCCTGTGCTGTCTGACTACAGCGCATTGGTAATTTCCCGTTTCATGTGATGAGTAGCGTAGAGTTGGAGGGTGTGTAAGGTGTAGGGCACTTGTGTGAGAAAGGCGGGGGTTATTATGATGCTTTCGTCTTCTCGTCACCTCCATCTATCAATCAGTGTTTCAGCAGAGATACATAAAAAGCAACAGAGGCCTGGCTTTGGCACTGCAGGCACTAAAATGCAGGCACTGAACTACAAGCACTATATGCACGTATCAATCACAATTATGCCATTAGACTGTTCTTAAGTGAACACTCTAATGCTGATGTAATAATCACTACTGGTAACTGAAAGTGCTAGAGTTCTAGAACACTAGTTATAGAACATTTTGACTTTGAAAAAACATTCCAAAAACATACTCTTAAAGGGGGTTAATATTTTCATGTGGTTAAGTTATCCTACAAGATTTGGAATCTTCATTCAGAATCAAACAGGATACTAGAAGTGTAAAATGGGAGATGCTGCTAGCGCAGGCTGTTGTCCTGACATGCCTTTTAGCCTGCCTGATTATTCTAGGTCTGTGTCAGCAGGTGCACTAGGCCTCCTGGTGAGCTGGCGAACGGGAGTGGCGTCGCCCCAGGCGGGCCCCTCACTTTGCTGGACAGGCTGCGACTCTGCCAGTCGGCCTGGGCCCCTGGGAGCCCCTGGAGCCGAGACGGGGCCTTCGCTGCTCTTTGGGGACGACCGCCTGGGGTGAGCTGTCTGACCATCACCTTACTAACAGAGCAATATTGCCCCAGGGTCGCCGTGAGGATGTGCACATGTCCCATTGTTGCTGGCTATTTTTATTAGAAAAAGTTGTGAGAATTCTCTGCCTGTGAATGCATATTCTGCCTATTACTTATTACTAAAAAAGTATGACAGAGATTAGAATGGTTTTCTTTTATACTGTGCTTTTCCAGAAAGGTTTGCACCCTTGGATAAAGATGCGCCATTGGTGTCTATCAACTTGATCTTTCATTCAAAACATGACAAAACGAACCTTTAATTGTGAGAAAATTGTTTAAAGAAAAATAATTTTTTCAAGAAATTAATATTTTTCTCAGACCACAAAGTCCCAATTATTGAAATTCTTATGAACAAAATATAATAGAAGTGTATTGCCTTTTGTATCTTATGTTTAAAAAGTTTATCCGAGTCTTCAGGAACTCTTGATTGGTCAGCCGTTCCTTCCTGTTTGTCTGTGGTGTAAAAACGAGGTGACAAGCGTGCCAATCTCCCTTAGTCATCTATCAGCAAGGGGCAGGGCTGAGAGCACTCAAAGGAAATCAGACAAAAGGCTGATCTTCATAAGTCAGCCAATGGTTATAAAAAAATGGCTAAATGCCTGAAAATACCCACCCTCACTATTAGGGAAATAATTAATGAAACTGCCTGTGAGGAGATGCTAGTTTGAAGGATGCTTTGAGAGTTTCAGAAACTGCGTCTGAGTTTCAGAGCGGGCATGTCCCAGCATGCTGTGTGGCAGCAGAGATGGCAGGACGCTACTCGGGACAGTGGCCCTGTCTCCTGGTTTTTGGGTGGGTTACAGACCGGCACTATTTCAAAGAGACACAATAGGGTGCTCCAGGGTGCCAGGTGAACCTGTTTCAAGAATAGTGGGTGCCTGTGTGAGGGACATTGGGTGGCAGGCTTACCCGTGTGAGGGACATTGGGTGCCAGGCTTACCTATATGAAGGGTGTTGGCTGGTGACAAATGCAGGCAGCTGAATGTGGAAGTCCCAGTTCTGTGTCACATCGGGCAATGACAGTGTGTTAGTTCATGCAGTATTGCAGAAATATAACATGATGTCTGATATAACACGAGATACTGTATAGTGTGAGAGGGGGAGAGATAAACAAAGCATGCATGTGTGTTTGAGAACGGGAGAGAGAGGGAGAGAATGCATATGTGTGCATGCTTGTGTGCTATGGTGTGTGTGTGTGTGTGTTTGTGTATGTGTGTGTATGTGTGTTTTTGTGTTAGAGATCTCAATAAATAACATGGATACAGTATACTACTTGCATGTTATTCTTTGTATGTCAGACTACTAAAATATTGAATTGAACTGAATAAAAAAGAGAGGAAGGGAGGGTGGAGTGGAAAAGATAGACTGCTAAAGAGGAAGCAGAACAAAATAAATAGGCATACCATCAACCTACTGAATAGCAAAGAGTGGCTGTTTGCTGGCCGGCACAACGTTACGAAGAGCAGTACAGGTAGGTTTACAAGAGTCTGGACTTAACAGGGGTGTGGTATTCAGCTCTGAGTGAAGTGTATTCTGTAAGTAATATTAAGCAATATAGAGAAATTCTAAGAATATGAAATAGCTGTTAGACGGGTATTTACACCACAGTAACATAGCACTTGGTTTGCTGTAGACTGGTTGAAGAGTAAAGTGAACTATAGTGACAATAAGGGTTTTTGCTAAATACTCTGAGATGTACACTGTAAGACTCAAGCTTAATAATCTATTTCTATGTATGGTAGTGTGTATTGGAGCACTGGTTTAGCCTCCTGAAACTTTCAAAAACTTTAGTCCTTAAAGTCCTCTACAATATATTAGTAGAAATTAGGAATTGGAATCACATGTGATTGATCTCCTTTTTATTTATTTATCCGGTTGCCCAAACAAATTTGCAATGGCCAATTGTCTGCAAGATCTCTGCCTAATATATTAAGCAACACAGAGTAGAGTATGGACTACCTGTCTCTGCTATCAAATGCCAAGGGAACTGAGATTAGCACAGTGTGTTTGCATTGCAAAGCAGAAGAGTTTTCAGACAAGCAGTTGCACTTGCATTCCAATGATCAATACAGCCACAAATGTTTTCGTCAGATTCAAAACAGTACATGAAATGGGTCCTCTGTTTCTCTCCACAAGGTCGCCTTCAAACAGTCTTTCCTCTCTCCTTTGACTTGCAGTGAACTTTTCAAAAGGGTTTCTTTCAGTGTTACCAACACTCTGTTCTATTCTGGTTTGTCCTGAGCGTTGCTCTCACTTATGTCTCTGACTTCCTGTAACCTCTGTGGTGTGTGTGTGTGTGTGTGTGTGTGTGTGTGTGTGTGTGCACGTGCAAGTCTGCGTGTGTGCATGTGTGTAGGCTTGTGAGTGTGCGTGTGTGTGTGTGGGTGTGAGTTTGCTCGTGAGTGTCTGAGTGTGTGTGAGCGTATGACTGTGTGTTTATGCATGTATACATGCATTTCTGTCTACATGTGCATGTGAAAGCGAGAGAGAAGAACGGGGTGAGAACTATGTTAAGTATTCACTGTTGACTTCACTGCAAAAAGCTATCGCTAATCCCTTCTTTGTTTCTTTTTATGGTGATTGACTTCTAACTTCTGGTGTATTAGCGCCATGCTGCTAATCTCATCATTATTTATAGTGCTGACAAGGCTTGGTAGTTGAAGCACTGATCGTGTGGCCGCGTATGCATGTGTTCCGGGGTCAGTAGAGTTGCGGTGGGACAGTTGTGGTGTGTGTGCAGTGTCAGTATTGTGTTTCTGGTAATGACGCACCCCCCCCCCCCCCCTTGGCTGTTCCTTCGCTGCTCATTTCGGTAATTCCTCTCCGCAGTCACCCTTTCCAGAGCCCTGGGTGGAAAGACCGCTGACTCATTTCCATTAGTAACCTCCCAGCCCGTGCGCCTCTCTCCCCTCCATACAGAGTTTCCTGGTGCTGAGCGACTCGTCCTCCCAGCCGCAGCTACTGTGTTTGTCTGTAGGCGGCAGCGATCAGCCAGTGAGGGATTTCCCCATCCAGCGCACCGGTGCAGGTAGACGCTCCCCACAAGCAATCAGAGCCCCTCTGAAATTCCTATGCAAACACAGACACACACAGACAGGGACAGTGATTCAAATTCGAAGAATGTTATTGGCAGGAAAGACATTTGTAAATTTTTCCAAGGCATTAGTCTATACATTTGAACATGAGCACAGGTGTATTTGAATACTCAGTAAATTCTATTCATACCCCTCTCCCTCTCTATTAGTGTTCCACCTTCCAGAGTCTCACCTGGGTTTCTCAGACCTGGTTCAACTGGTTGCCTTCTACAGTCTGTGCAGGTGAATGAGAATGAGTCTATTCTGCCTTTTTAGTGCAGTGTCTTCATCCTTCTGTTTTCTTTAAGCACTCTGACCTGTGCAAATGTGAATATATTGCCATGAAGGGTAAGGTTTATGGGCCGATTTCGGGTGGGTTTTAATGTATAATTTTTGGTTTATGCCCCCACCTCCCCAGGGATGTTTTGCCACTCTGCCTGTTCCTTCCACCCTGTATGTACAGCCTCACTGAGCAGCCAGGCCAGGACATGTCTCTTCTGGGACCCAGTGAGTCTCTTTCTCACCCTGTCCTCTCTCTCTTTCTCTTTCTCTCTCCCCATTTCTCTCCGTTTCTCTCTCTCTCTCTCTCTCTCCCCCTCCCCCTCCCTCTCTCTCTCTCTCTCTGTCTCTCTTTCTATTTCTCTCTACCGCTTCCTTTCTCTCTCTCCCCCCTCCCTCCCTCACTGTCTCTCACTCTCTTGATCTTTCTTTATCTCTGTTCTCTCTCTTGCTTTCTCAGTGCAAAGCAGGATTTTCCCCTCCTGTCTCTCTCTTCTTCTTCATCTCTCTCTCTACCTCTGTGAATCACACTCACTTTAATATCAAAAGCTCTCTGCCCTCTACCTCTATGTGTTCTCCGTCTTCTCTTCCATGGTGTGCAGAGCTGGCCCTAAGGTTTAGGTGGCTATAAACAAGAATGCTGTTGGGGCCACAAAGCGCTCAAAAACAAAGCTTGAATTGTGTGGTCCAGGGGTTGTTGTGGCCCTAAATGACTTTAGTGGCCCTAAATGACTTTACCTTACCCCAGCAACTTTTCCAAAGGGCAAGGGTAAAAGACAGGAACACTTAATATGCAGTGGCACATGCATACCTTCATTTAATAGAAATGAACAGAGACACGTAATCTGGACTGACTGCAACATTGGTCTTCATTTTGTGTTCCTGTTTGAGTCTTGTGAACAAGACAAAAAATCCTCAATCTAACCAAAGTGTTTACTCAAAAGTTCACCTACCCTAGAAAAGTCTGCATGTCGCCCTAGGTTGAACACTCAATTCATTGTATTTAATATGATCAATATAAATATTTCTCTCAGCTATTTGTTCTGGTTTCGCCTGCATTACTGCACTTATTGTTTGATCATCCCATCTGTCTATCTCTCTCTCTCTCTCTCTGGTTCATCTCATCTGTCTTTCTTTCAATGCATCTCTCTCTTTCAAAACATCACTATCTTTCAATTCATCTCTCTTTCATCCCATCTCTCACATTCAATGCATCTCTCTTTCTCTCTCTCTCTCAGTCTGACTCTCCCTGTTCCATCTGTTTGTCAGAGTTCTGGCTGTGCCCCTCCCCTGGTCAAAAGCTTGATGACATGTCCATGAGGTCTACTGGAATCACCATGTGCTCCATCCAGGTACAGAGGCCCATTGATCCAGTCTGCAGTATGGTGTTCATTTCTAAGCAAGAATCTTTGTATTGTGTTAATCCTCTGTTTTGGGATGCTGACTGACAGGTGACCTCAGCCAGTGGCGCGCTCTGCATCATCAATCCGCTCTACCTCCACGAGCACGGAGATGACTGGCTGAGGCCGGCACCGCGCTCCCAATCCAGCCCCTCGGGTGCCAGCCAAACAGCCAATCACAAGCGAGAAAGGCGACTGAGCACAACCAGACCATGGGGAGGGGCGGGGCTACGTAGACTGAGAGGCCTTTCATTGGACCAGGAACTTCATGACACGCCTCCAGATGGTTCAAGTAAAGCTGCCAACTCTCTTTTTACTTAGTTTAACATGATGGTCATTAAAATGTGTGTGAAATTGTTCTGTATAGGATTAATGCCCCGTCCCCCTTTAAAATAGGGTCTGCGAAAGCCTTCACGATTTCGTAAATAAGGGCCATAACCACTGGCAAAAGCATAAGCATCAACAGCGCACAACTGGCATGATTCTGCACTAGTGACATACTATCACATATATCCTATGAAATTTAGTTGTTTTAAGCTGTTTATAATAATTATGCAATGCTAATGACAATGAGCAGATGTATTATATGCCACTTATTAATTAATTGGTGCTACATAAGACCTTTGAGTTTTGTTGCTACTGAACCAATATGACCTGCTCAGATAGACTAGAAAATTTGATTGACTATGGCTGTCTGCTGGGATGCTGCCAGATTTTGGACCCTATGAAAAGATCTCACATTGGGTCCCACCACCCCAGGCCTCCCCATCCCTGAGCAATTTCAGCATCATTTTTGAGGGCCCTTGGAATTATCCCTGACTCCACCCAACAGCCCCCCCTCTCCCCCTATACATTGTCCCTGGCTCTCTGGGATTGTATCCAGGATTTTGCCTCCCTAACACAAAGGGATTTCAAAAAAGCCAGTTTGAAAATCCAAATCCAAAATTGTGTTTCTGGTCAGGCCAGCTGGGTTTGGGCTAAAAAGCTTGGGCAAGCTGGAGCATGAAGCCTTGTGCTAAAGACCACTGACCCATTTATCTGTCACCATTCACCTCAGGGGTGTGAACAACTCATAAGCCCATCCAATATGCCTCCTTTAACATCACACTCGCATTGAAAGACTTTATTTTAATGAATTCAGTTTATTTCTTAGGGATGAAGGAAAATAATTGTTGCTTCATTGAGGGCAGGTTGGCTTTTAGGATTGGTACTCCTGGCTGAGGCACAGTTGGGTAAATGGTGCTGTTACTTCTCTCTTCAGTGTGGTGTCTCTGTGAGCCAACTGGTGCCTCTCTCTTTCCTCAGTGTCTCCCAGTGTCCCGCCCCCTGCTTCCCCCTCTGCCCCAGGGGGGGTGGTGCTCCGGAGGGCCAGTCAGCCTACTGTCTGCGACTCATTCAAGAGGCGGAGCGAAGGGGCCCTCCCTGTGGACTCCAGACGCTTCAGTGACACCCCTCAGTCCCCGCACCGCGTTTCCTGGATTGAAGAAGGGGTGTGGCTTTCACCCCCTCCTCCCCCTTCAATGCTCCACCCCCCTTGCCTGGAGCTGGACTCCCTGTCCATCAGCAGCCTGGAGGAGGAGCCGGACACCGTCCACAGCCCCGCCCACAGCCCCGCCCTCAGCCCCGCCCAGCACCACGCGCACCGCCTCCCGCTGGTCCTGGCCGACAAGATGAAGAACCGCCTCTCGGCCGTGGGGCAAGCCTTCGGCGGGCTGGTGTCGCCGCAGAAACGGCTGAACAAGCGGGTGCAGGAGCTGAGCGAGCGGAAGGGCGGGGCCTTCGCCGAGGCGGTGCGGGCCTTCGTGGGGCACACGCTGGGGGGCGACGCCCACAGCCACCCCTCCGCCACCGAGATGCTGCAGGAGGTGCGCAGCACCCTCACCAGGCTGAAGGAGGCGCTGTACGACTGCCTGGAGATACAGGTTCTCATAGACGGCCTGGGAGACGTGTCGGACTGGGAGCTGGGTGAGTGCTGCAGGCAGTGTTTGGCTCTGTCAGGGCCCAGGAGCTGTTCGCTGTCTGCTCTGGGTATGAGTATAGATGTCCTCCTGAGACACGATGGAATACATGTGTCACGGATGGAAAAAATGTGCTGTACTGAAACTACTTATTGTACTGAAAATATTATTTTGTTTTTATTGAATGTCCCTTTGCAGTGTATGTTTCAGACTCACAGAATATACGGTTCTTGAGATTAAGACCAAAGACATGTCCCTTTCACTGCAAGATGTTTTTGTCATTCTTATCATGTAAAAAAAATTTAAATATTTTTTGATTTGTCCAGTTGAGGAGAATATGGGCCTCAAAGCCATGTCCAGTACCATATCTGTCCTGTGGTTATACTCTATTTTTTTATATAGGAATGCATGTCTGTGTATCGCAGAGAAGGAACGGAATGGTAGTCAGTTTATTTGGTCTGTTTGGAGGGAAATTTTGGGCTGCCAGGCAGTGGCCTGACAACAGGAAGGTACAGCGGTATCATGTCCTGTCAGCGGTTTGTCACCTTCGTGGAGCCCGGTGCGTCACATGGTTGCAGCGTTACGTGGTTGCGTGACTGTCAGCAGAGCTCATATCCGCTGGACGAAGTTTCACCTCGAACCGAGTCTCCGCTCCCCCTCCATTTCCTTTTTTCACCGCTCAGAATGTCCGGTCAGAATTACGCACCCCACCATCGCTTCGTCGCCTTCTGTCAGTACACCGGGCCGTAGGCCAGCGCATGCCGTCCCTCCGAAGCGCGCGCTGACCCCCTTGCTGACCCCCCCGCTTAGCCCTGCACTTCCTGTTCAGGGCTGCACTTCCTGTCCGGCTGACGCAAGCAGAATGCGGGGTTGCAGTCGACCAGATGCGTCACTGGCACGTGACAAAGAGGCATATTCTCCTAAGATCCGGCAATACGTTTTCGCCCTCTCTAGAGGACATGGGTCTCTGATCTTAACGCCCTTTAACTGTGTACTCAACCAAATCATGGACCACATTTGATATTCTACCATGCTGAAACCTACACTACAAGGGACGTTCAATTAAAATAAAATAAATACTACACATTTAAAAAAATATTTTCACTGCAACAAGTTCTTGTCATCTAATATACTCGTATTATATTTAAAAAATGTAAATACTGAACGGTTTTTTTCTGCTGGGTCTCAGGAGGGTATACTTGCTGATTCGTACCCTGTTCATGTTCTCTTGCTTTTACTCTCTGACAGTGAGATAGATGTTTAAATGTTCCAAAGAGACTGGAACGCTCTCTCTTTCTCTCTCGTTCTTCAGTTCCATGTTATTTGCAGTGCAATGAGTTTATCTGGCTCTCTCTGTCTGATATATGATCAGCGTGCATGACCCTCCAGTCTCCCTGTTACTGTGAGATTGAGGCAAGCTGGATATTAAAACATTTATTATTCTTGTTGAAATTAGCTGAGGGTCTGACAACAGATTAATGTTAATGTCTCTATCTCTCTCTCTCTCTCTCTCTCTCTCTCATTCTCTCTCCCTCCTCCTCCTCCTCCTCCTTGGCAGATGCTATGGTAGAGGGCTCCTTGCACAAGGCGACCCTCAAGCCGGTGTCCACGCACCTGTACACCTGCCTCCGGGAGTACCGCAGCCGTGACGGCAGCCTGCAGAAGCTCCGGGACAACCAGCCGGCCCTGGAGGCGCAGGACCCCAAGGGCCTGGGCGGGACGGCGGGGGCGGGCGTGCCAGACCCCGTCACCCTGGAGAAGATCCAGCAGCGCTGGGCCTCCATGCATCAGGCCTACTCCCCGAGCAAGAAGGTGCAGATCTTGCTGAAGGTCTGCAAGAGCATCTACCACAGCATGAGCGCCAACGCCAGCTCAGGTGAGGGGTGCACGAGGTGCATGAGTATGTATGCTGCCCCCTAGCCCACTGGCGGTGAATTACAAGGGTCCACAAAACATTGTGGTATTGGTAGAATTAGTAGAAATGAGCTACATAAAACACAGAGAATAAGGTGTGCTGTTCAGCTGTGTATATCTGCAATGGCACCATTTAACTACATGAGACACAGCTTAATATTGGTATTGCAGCGATCAAGATAAAATCAGCAGTGAGAATATGTCACAGGAGATCACTCAGCCACCCCCCTGGACGTTTGATCAGCAGTGCAGTGTAGGCTCCAGCTCCCCCTTTCAATTCAATGATTCCCCTTGCATAGTCTCTCTCTTCTCTTCTCCTCATGCCCCACTCTCTCGCCCTTTCTCTCCCTCTCTCTACCTCCCTCTCCCCATCTCTCTCTGTCCCCTCTCTCTCTCCCTCTGTCCCCCCCTCTCTCCCTCTCTCCCTCCCCCCCTCCTCTCCCCCCTCACTCTCTCTCTCTCTGTCTCTCAGGGGCAGTGTTTGGGGCAGATGACTTCCTCCCGTGCCTGACCTGGGTGTTACTGCGCAGTGATCTCACCTCTCTGCAGCTGGACACAGATTATATGATGGAGCTGCTGGACCCAACGCAACTGCAAGGGGAAGGTAGGATTTACTCTCTCTCTCTCACACACACACACACATGCACACACACTCATACACACACACACACACACACACACACACACACATAGGCGCCCACTCACACACACACTCACATACATACGCACACGCACACACACACACATGTGCGCACACTCACACGTACACACACACATAAATATGCACACCAACAGTGTAGAGGTTAGGTTGCGTCTGCACTATTTCCACATCCCATAAGCCTGTGCATAGTCAGCATTTAAACCAGTCTATAATAACAAACCCGCAATATATATAACAATCTGATCCGGTTATCCATCACAGTTCCACTGAGGCAACAATACGTGGGGATGGATTACCTTATTAACTTTGCATACCCCAACAGTGTGCTCTAATATGCTTCCAGAGGCACTTAACATAATGTTGTAAGTTTGCATTATGATGCTTGCTATCGATTGTCACACAAATAACTGTATTGTTACCAATCCTTGCATAACTCTTTCTGTTTGCACTTTATAAGTTGCTCTGGATGAGAGCAATGTGATTGTGAGAGCAATGTGATGTGACTGTAAAAGGCGATTACAGTAATATTGAATTTGCTTTCCCCCCTCCCCCTGTCTCCTCCCAGGCGGGTACTACCTGACGTCTCTGTACGCCTCCCTGTTCTACATCAGCAGCTTCCAACCTCGCCTGGCCACCCGCCAGCTCAGCGTCGAGGCCCAGCAGTCCCTCAGCCGATGGCATCGCAGACGGACCCTGCACTGCAACCAATCGCGACGGGGCAAGACCAGGAGGACTATTCGGAGGCATGTGCACAGTGAAGGGGCGGGCCCTCGGAGGGAGGTGGGGCCAGCTGATGAGGACAAGCCCGGGGATGCGAGGGGAGGGGCTGGGACAGAGGCGCCCTCTGGGGGCGGGGCAGGGGCGTCGCTCCCCACTGCTCCGGAGGGGCTGGAGGTCCTGGGGGAGGAAGAGGGCTGCCGAGAGGCCCCCAGGACAGGAAGCAGGGCAGGAACAGCGGAGCCAGTGGTCTGTCCCCCCGAGGGTGGGCAGGGGGAGCAGGGGTCGGCTCGGGAGGGCAGGGGCATTCCAGAAACGGCCGAAAAACATGAGAAAGAGAGGAGCGAAGGGAGAGAAGGAGAGAAGGAGGAAGGGAGATTCCGGGAGGAGGGGTTCGCTGACTGTCTGTGGGACGGGGGGACAGGGGTCCAGGGTCAAGCACAGGTCCCACAAAACCCACGGACTACATCAGAGAATCTGCTCGGTTGGGAGTGATTGCAGCTGGGTGAGAGGAGTCGTGGGCTGGCCTTCCAGCTGCTGGGACACCATAGAGAGCAGCAGGGGTTAGAGCTGCCATCACAGCCCCCTGTGAGGAGCCACAGCTGAGTGGCTGTCTGGGCTTGGGGGCCTAACCAATCAGAGGAGGGCCCTGCTGGGAGACGTGCAAGGGGGTGGAGCTCGTGACCACAGAGATGGAGCTGGAAGTCGTGATGTCACAGAGAGCATTCCTGTGGGGTTCTCAGTCCCAAGACAGTGGCTCAGACCAGCACTGCTGTAGGCCATTTCAGAGACCTTCCCTCAGAAAAGCTAGAGAAGATAGACAGACAGGGGTAAATAATCATAGAAATTGGGTAAATATTTACATTCTTAAAACATGATGGATGACAGTCGATCCTTTTATGTGTATGTACTGTATGCATGTATGATTGAAATGAACGCACATGTAGAACTGCATACATTATGTTCCAAGCAATTTCATAGATTATATGTACCTCTTCTGCATACACCCATTGCTTATTGGAATATGTACATCATATATATCAGTTGAATTTTGGATTAATAGCAACTATTTCAGATATTTGCATAAATTAGCTTAATGTCAGTATTTCTCATGGTAAGAAAATGCTAATTAATTTCACTGAGTGTGTTTCAATGAATGTAAAACCGTTTAAAAGCAAACACCATTCGATGTGGCAGTATAGACTGAGTAAAGAAATTTGTATTCATATTACAATACTAGTTACACTTTTTTTACCTTTATGATGAAAAATAATAACCTTTTCTAACAGGCTTCAGTTGCTGGGGGAAGGTTATGGAGATAATATGCTGTAATCTATAAACTTTTTATAGGATGAATTTAAAGTATAACTGGTTGCCTTGTGACCGTGAATATCTTAGCTGAAAGGATGTTAGACTTTTAGTCTGAACTATTAGTCTGACAAACTGGATGTGCTGTCTCTGGATAACTATTGCTGCTGGTTGTGAGAGTATTAACATTAATATCATTCAGATTTTTTTTTCACAAGCAAAGCTTTATTCATTCTTAAGAGCACTTAAGTACATTATGTGCTCAAAGTCCTGCACTTAGACTCATATATTCCAATTATAATGGCTTATATATAATGTATATCGTAATATATTTTTGATTAGACCTGTGTGATTGTATTATAGACATTTCTCAATTGTGGAAATGTATTTTGAACTTTATTGTCGGTCTAATTTACAGCCTCCAAACCTTACCAGATGCTCGCAATTATAATATGTATGTGTTTTTCCAATTGTTTCACTGTTGTTCCTCTTCTCATCATGTTTTTGACAATCAATCCATCTACACCTAATACTATTTTTTATTAGACTGGGTGACTGCTGCTTTATTATGTTTTACCACAAGATGGCGCATTCACCTCATATGTGTCCCCAGATTAAAGGGGGAAAAAATGCTTCCTGCTGAAGCATAGTAGGCTATCTTACCACGTCCCCAGCACCATACTACACTCACAACCTCGACACACAAAGCCAGGTTAGCCACAGTTTTAAATAGACATATAACACGTTATGTACTATTTAGTAATGTGTTCAGAGGCATGATGAATTGTATGATCTAACCACAAAACATTTTGGGCTTAACACCGCTATTGCACATAACCTAAATGCATGCACTGCTAACCTAAATGTATTCAAGCGATACCCAGCTGCTTAAACGTATTTCAGATGTGCATGTATGTATTTGTTTGAGCGTCTACGAAGACAGCGCAAACACACGACTCACAAATGAACCTGGAACCTATTACAAGCCTGATACACGCTGCTCAAACTGGTGCTCACTCTATCACACAGAAAAAGAGCCTCATGAAACTATATTTACACTTATTACACATAACATGCATAAAGCACTGAAAGGCATAAAAAGTAATTACACACACACACACACACTCTCACACAATACTATATCTTATACTTATTCCTGTTCTACACATGGAGACACACTGTATCCAGTCTTACTGCTGTCTGCAGTCATTACACCCACACAGTTTTGTGAAAACTGGGGACACCTGGCAAAACCATCCCTTTATACACACAATCATTATACACACACACACACACACACAAACACATTCTCTCTCACACAGACATTCTGTATCCATGCATACTAAGGAACACACACTATCCATGCTTCCTACTATTCTATACACAGTATTCATACACTGTTCTGCTCTTACTATATAATGAGTCCATTCGCATTACAAGTGTGTGCAGTAACTCCAGTTTGAAGTGTCCATTTCTTTACCTCTAAAAACATTCTGCTTTTTATAACACATGTTGAGCTTGCATGCAAGCATGCACTTACACAGAATCTCTCCCTTACACACAAGCACATGCACATGCACACCCACACTCGTGCAAGCACACACAGAATCTCTTCCTCACACACAAACACATGCACACACACTCACGCACACACAAACTCAAATTAATTCACATACATTCCAAAACATATGGAACGACCATAATTCTGAATTTTAAATCACACGCCCCACCAAATTTCCCTAATTGAGCATCTGGCACAAATTCAGAATTTTTAGATCAGGGCATGACTGCCAGAGAATGTACACCTTATCCAACAAGCACAATTTGAAACACATTTCAAAGTTGGAATCTTAGAAAATACGTAAGTGCCCAAATACAGGGTCGCCCGTCGTCTTCTTGCCAATGTGACGGGGTTCTTTGATATGCATGCGTCATCTATTATGCATGCATAAAATACAATAAGCATACAGCGAATCCATAAATTAGACATACAGGCCGTGCGTGCGGGGCAGTCAGCACACAGATGGCTGCAGCCCGGGGCATTTAGCCAGGGCTAGCAGAGAAACGCCGGGACGCACTCCTCCTAACGGAGGACAAAGAAGGGCGATATCTGTCTTTGTCTTTCTCATTCTTTCCCTTCTCTTTCACTTTCTACCACTCGTTTTACGCTGCTCAGATTGTCCCTCTCGGTTCTCCCCTTTGTCTTTATTTGTGTTCTTTATTGACGGCTTTTATAAGTGCTTTTAAAATAAGTCTCTCGCTTTTAATGTCTCTCTCTCTCTCTTGCGCATGTGCAATCTCTCTCACTCTCATGCACACATTCCTGAAAATAATACCCAACAAAGCATAAGCATAACAAAGTAATGAATAACTAATAAAGTGCTGGACATGGCAACAACAACGTGGGTTCACATCAATAGCTAATCATGTATGGATTGATTACTTGACATATTCATTTCACATCTGGGTCTACATAATAATACAATTTTCTGATTTTATTTTGTTACATTTTGAACAGCTACATACGACTATGAGCCATGTTACAATGAGTACAATTTATATAAGGAAGCAAGTAACAATAGTTATATGCAAAAGATTTCACAGCCAAATGCTTAACTGAAAGACCTTTCGATATATTCTAATTTATACTGCACAGTGTTTGTCATTAATATGTCCTCTTTCCGAATGAGGCCCAAACAGTGCACATTAAAACACAATCCAGCTGCTATTCCATACATTTGTCCCTCCCCAAGGAAAATAATAACAGGAAACTCTGTTTACAGTGGCACGGAAGCCACACCAAAATGTGTCGGTCACTGTATCGGGTGATCAATAGCACTATCGATTCTTTGGTTCCACCATATGCGTCGATTCTTCCCTGCTTTTGTCTTTCGGACGCAATCATTCTCTTTTATTGTTTGTTTGTGTCTTTGTCTTCATTGTTTTTCTCTCTTTTCAGCCCACTGCGCACTGTAGAGGTATAATAGCTTGACGGCCTCCCCCTTTCTTTCTCCCTCTTTCTCTCACTCTCTCTTTCCCCCTTCCCCGCCCTCTCCGCCTTCGCTCCCCTTGTCTGTAGTCTGACAGGTGTGTAATTGGATGATTAATGATCACCAGTTCCCCTCCTCCAGCTCCCCTCTCAGCCACATGCACACACAAACACACATACTCGCACTCACACACACACACACACACACACACATGCACACACTAGCTCTCACACACACATTCACACTCACATACACACACTTGCTTTGTCTCACACACACACACACACTCGCTCTTTCACACACACACACACACATGCACACACCCTCGAGTCCCCGTCACACATTCACATACAAGTTCCTTCACAAAAGCGTATCCGTACACACATGCATTATTTCAACACTGCATTATGCTACACTGCTACAGTACAGAAGTGGGCATTACCACTACACACCACACACACACGCACATACCCACAAATACATAACAGCAAATACAAATGTATGTGCTTGCACGCTCACACGCAGCACATAGCAGGGAATGTCTGTGCACGCACCCCTGTATGCGTGCATGCGCACACTCTCGCACGCTCAAACGCACACGCTAACCTTCTCCCCTACCCTGTTATACTACAGAGCGTCAGCGGTGATACTGGGTGACCCCGCCATAGTGTCGCCACTCATCCACGGAACCTCCCGCCTCTCCATCCACCCGCACGCACCGTTACTGTGGCGATACCGCTGGGCGCTAACGGTTTTAGCCTTCGTCGCCGGGGCCTGGCAGCGTTCGGCTCGCTGCGCCAGGGGCTGTTTACAGAGGGAGCGTTTGTCCTGTAGCGGACTGGAAGTGGTGTCAAACGGCGCTGACCCCCTCGAACCGGAGCAGCAGACTGACAAACAGATGGACGCGCGAACAGGAAAAGCATTTAAAGTGGAGGCTATCGCGGCGTCTCGGGTCGCCACCGAGGGTCAAAGAGCGTGGCCACTTCCTGTTGACCCCTGGCTGAACTCTGACCTCTTCTGCAGCCTGCATCCATCATAAGGGGAGGGAGCAAAGGGGAGGAGGGGGCGGGATTGGTCAGGCCAAATATGTTTGAATTCATGTTTGACATTCAATGAATAATTACCTTGGCTTGAATTTGAACTCTGGAAAGAGCGAGAGGGAGAGAGAGAAGCAGACAGGCAATAGATATGAGGACCGTAAGCGAGGAATGCTGAAGACAGGGGAGAGGAAGAGGGGAGGGACGAATGAAGTAGAAACACGAGCGAAAGAAAAAGCTAAGAAGAGAAACTCTGCACTGAGACGCTTAAAAAAAATGCAAACAGAACAAATGAAACCAAAAAATAAGAACAGTCACCCATGCAAAAGCATACTAATAAACTAATGGATAGACACACATGCCACAGTCACTATGATTATCATCAAATGTATTTAGCGTTATAGTGAACAGCCATTTTTTTCAGCATTCACAATGTTATCTCCTTTTTTTCCCATGAGCTATACTGGCACCGTTACTGATCCCCCACCCACACCCATCCCCAACACATAAACACTTTTTCTGAAAGAAAGTTTACACAAGATTGAAAAAGAATGCTTTCTTTTTAATATTACCATCATAATTATAACCATTAACATCATCTTCAAATGTTTTTTTTTTTGAAATCACAGAAATAAAATTAAACAAAAAGGCCATCATCCACTACTGAGTCTTTCAACTGTCCACCACACAGAGTCCTCCAAGCCTCCTTCAGTTCAGTCCTCCAAGCCACCTTCAGTTCAGTCCTCCAAGCCACCTTCAGTTCAGTCCTCCAAGCCACCTTCAGTTCAGTCCTCCAAGTCGCCTTTAGTTGAGTCCTCCAAGTCGCCTTTAGTTGAGTCCTCCATACCATTCAGTTTAACACACACAAGCCGCGTCTGCCTCTCCAGCAGAGGGATCAGCGCTGTACCCCCCGATTGGAATTCGGAGGTCCGGCTCGTCCCCGGTGTGGGAAGTGTTGAGTGGGAAGTGCCGAGGTAAGCGTGGCTTTGGCCGGTGAGTGCGGCAGGCAGCTGTGAGCGGCGAGTACACGCACGTTTCCGGGGGAACGGTAGCCGTGTTGCTCTTGCGACGGCCGAGGCGTCAATCCGACGCAGGCGGTTAGAGGGCCTCTCCCGACGCAGCTGGCGGGGAGGCGCGTCGGGATGGAGAGCGCGG
Source organism: Anguilla rostrata (assembly GCF_018555375.3). NCBI lineage: Eukaryota > Metazoa > Chordata > Actinopteri > Anguilliformes > Anguillidae > Anguilla > Anguilla rostrata. Next base: position 29,060,180 of record NC_057944.1, on the reverse strand, counting down.
GAACGGCACGCGCACGTTTTGCAGCGACGTCGCCTGGGCTCGCGCCGCTTCAACTCAAAAATGACTCAAAAAATAAAAGAATAAAAGACACGGACAAAGCAAACCCGTGAAACTTCAAAATGCACCGGCATTCACTCCGCACCATGAAATAACCGTGATTCATAACGCTGCTGCACAGATATATAGATATATATACAAAAATACATTAATAAAAGGAAATTTAATTAAATAATACGTGTGTGCATGGCATAGAGGTGAATGCTGTACAGGCAGGCTGATCCGCTCGTCTTTGTTCTGTTTTACTGCACCCTGTGAATGCTGCTGCGGACCCTTATCAGTCTGCGGTACAGTGAGGGAAGACCAGGACTGAATGGAGCTGTGTACCAATCAGCAGACAGTTGCCATGGCAGCACTTCCAGGAAGAGCATCAAACTCCTCCCCCTTTCCCCCCTCACTTCCTCAATCTCACAGCCCCTCCTCCCTTTCTGTGGCAAATGGAAGACTGCTATTCCCAAGCCACCAGCATTAAAACTCGGGAGGCTGCTGGGGAACGCTCCTGTGGGGTGTCGGTAGGGCCCGTTTGACTGGTGCAAGGTCAGAGTTGCGGCTGCACAATTATTTCTCCTGTTGCTGGTGTTTCTGCTTTGCCTGTTGGGGGAAGAGCCTGATCGGAGTCGATTGCTGCAGTGTGTCTGCTGGGCTGCTCACAGAGGGGGCGCTGTAGGGGGAACTGCAGTGGCCATGTGAGACCAGGAGTGTCACAATGGGAGGGGGGCAGTCTTTTTGGGTTGGGGGGGAGTTGTTAGAAATGCTCAAGCTTGTGTTCAAGTCATAAGGAAGACCGGAGTGTGTTGGTGCATTTCGTTGGGCCGGGCTAGTGTTAGTGTTATGATGACTGACTCCTGGTTTGTTGGTATACAAGCTGTCCTGCTAAATTGTGTGTTTGTGTGTGTGTGTGTGTGTGTGTGTGCGTGTGTATAGCAGAGTCACTGGGAGCATGTCTGTGAACTGTGGGACCCTGTCAGCCAATGTCCTCCATCCCAACTGGAGCCCCGCCCCCTTCCTGGTTAGTGGGCGTGTATGTCCAGGCCTTGCCCTATGAGCGGGTCCGATGGGTGGGGGTGGGGTGGCGGGTGCAGCAGCATGGCGGGATGGGGGGGTGGGTAGGGGTGCAGGGAGGGAGGTCCGTGGGGGTATCCCGGCTGGGGCAGGACAGCCCCGGGGTACTCTGAGGACAAAGCTGTCATTCCCTGAAGCCCTGCAGACAGAACCATGAGGAAAAAGCACCGTTTAAGCACACAGTACCGAAATACATAACTTAAACCTCATAAACACGCTACTTGCAATTCACACTCATGTCTGGGGTCAATGCTAACGAAATGTCAGATTACCACTGTGCCTTCATTTCAGAGTGTGTTATTTATGTCAAATCAATGTGTCTTAATTATCTATAATTAGTAATTATGTCATTGATCACACGGAAAGATGGACCAGGACCAATTAATATTGCAAAAGCAATGAAGCTTTACCTTGTAATGGCATTTTTATTTGATCTGAGATGAATGACATGTTGGAGTATGACATATGACGGAGAGGGATGTTCTGATAAAAAAGCCCCCAGCTCTCGCTCTCTATCCCTCTCTCTCTCTCTATCCATCTCTCTCTCTCTCATGCTCTTTTTCATGACTGCAGGTTTCTTCCCTCCATATTTGCCATTCAAGTGATGGATGGCTGATCCACTATTCTCCCCACAGATGCTGATCTCGGATCAGTGCTATGCAGGTGAGCAGATCAGCAGGCCCCCCTGCATGCTCCTTACGAACTGATCTGGGATCAGTGTTGCCGAGGATAGCATGTCACCTGGCAGCAGTCTGGAATGCCAACTGTGACACATCAGACGGCAATTCTATCTACTCTCGCCCCAGAGGTGGAAAGTCCAGGGGTCACAAAGTAAAAGTCCTGCCACGTGTTTCTTCCACTGATTTCACTCATTAGTTCTACTGCTTGAAGAATTGTGCTAATTAGCAAATCCAGGTGACTGGAACAAAATACCGGGGAAGACTTTTACTTTCTGAACCGCCTGATTCTCCACCCCTGTCTCCCCCCTACTCTTCCGTTTCTCCTCTTCCTCCCCGTCCTCTTGCTCACCTGCAGCCCTGATGCCCAGGTGGGGTTGTCCATCCAGGCCAAACCCTCCCATCGCCGCACCCTCCGGACTGTAGGGGGCGCCCTGACCTGAGACACACACAGACGGACCAGTTCAATTAGCACGCTTTCAGTCAGACGATCTGGGCACGTGTTTGTAACGGGGCTTTGTAAAGATCAACTGAGGAAGCTGATCAAGTGTTGAGATAGAGGGATGGTTAAAAATAGATGAGGTAAGTAAAGATAGGCCTGCAAATGAACACAGGAGAAAGAGAACAAATCTACCCCTGCAGAGGAAACTCTGAATAGATACAAAGCATGTCTAAAAAAAAATCCCCAGCATTTGAATAAGCCTATTTATGGATATTTGGAAGCCTTCTGGAGTAATTAACCTTTCTCTTTATTCTCACAAACAGTACTAGCTGATGTACATCAGGAGCCTAATGCATCCCTGCTGAAACAAGAAGACACACCTTTTTACATTTAAATCCAGTTAGCAGATAAATAAGCATATCCTCCTGATACCCAGCAGAAAAAAGGTCAAGTAAATTGTTTTGACATAATACAAGTGTCTTGCAGTTAAAAATATTTTCAAAATATTATTCATTTTATTTATATTGCATGTCACATGTAGTGTAGATTTCAGTAAGGCAGAATATACAGTTCTTGAGATTAAGACCAGAGACCCGTGTCTCCTACAAGGGACAGAAATTAATTATCGTGTCTCAGGAGTATATAAGCAAAAAGCACAGCCCACAGGTCCGTACGATTGGACGGCTCTTACCTGAGCGATTCGACTGGTCTATCATAGGCTGGACGATTCTGCGCCTGGCGTTGATAAACCTGCAGGGCGGGGGGGGACAGGAGACAGGCAGACGGGAGGGTGAAGCCGAAGGCCGAACTCAAGGAGACCGAGCCCCTTAAATTTTACGACCTTTTAGCCTATTACCTGCTCCTCATAAATCGCGGGCCCAATGGCCCCGACATTGATCACGGAGTAATAATTGATTGTAGGGTATCGATTGTGTCGGGGCGGGCGGTGATTACAGATTGCATTATGGGCCGGCGCTGAGCGCCGGAGCGCTGCCTGAGGGGTAAGCGGAGAGGGGCTCATTGATTATTGATGGGCGAGTACTGACCAGTTGTTGACCTGCAGGATGGTGAGCCCGGTGTCCTGTGACAGCTGCTTCTTCTGCTCCTCGGAGGGGTACGGGTGCTGAGGGGGGACACACAGAACCGCGCTACGGTGACTAAGAGTATAAACAAAACAAAACATTCCCTGAGGAGTTATATCCTATTGGTGCTTGATATTTTTTAAGCGTACTTAAACTTGAATGTCTGATCAAGCACTAACCCTGGGTCTAGTCATCTGAGGACTGTAATGATCACTATACTGGGGGCAGACAGCTGGGCTGGGTGTGTATATTGTCATACAGTGCGGTAAAACTGCTTAACCAAGGTCAGGTCGACAGCACTGCTGGAAAATCGAATTCAGCTGTATGTGTGTAGTATGATGAGCCCAATCCAATTTATGTAATACAGTGTTCTGAGTGTGAAAACACACTCAGGCTCAGTACACAGTCACAGTACACAGCATCAGTGACTGATTTGGTACTAGAGCCCAACCAATATGTCAGATGACTGATATATAGGGCCAATATTTTTTAAGCATGTCTGTGATGGTAATCAAGGACGACATGCGGCCAACATACAGGACCGAGATCCGATCTGCCAACCTCATCTGTCCCTACCCCACCTCTCATCGAATGCAAACTACAGCACAATTCGACACAATTCAAAAACAGACCCTGACCCGTCGAGACAGCCGTACACAGAAGGGCGGACACACGAGCTGCTCGCGAGCCTGCAATTTGGGAATACTATTTCTTTCTCCAGGGGAACCAATGGTGCGAGTTTGAAACAGGCTTTGACAGCGTTGGCAAGTTCAGGGAGAAAAGTCGCGTCAGTGCGGGTTCGTTTCGTTAATTTCAAGCATGTCACTCGATACGTATTGTGCAGAGTCCCCGTCACGAGGGGGGGGGGGGGTTAACAGAATATCCAGCTGCACCCGAGGCTGACTGCTGCTCTTAAACTTTCACGTGCTATCACAGTAGCAGATTATAGGCAAAGAGAAACTGTTGTACCTCTGCTCATTTTCTCTCATTTACAACCTACAGTAAATGTGTCTAAATATAGAAACAGATAGTGTTACTCTCGTGGAAATTTTTTTTTTTTTTTTGGCACAATAGGGAAAATCTAGGAGGGCAAGAGGAGCTGCCTGGCAGGTGCAAATCCAGAAAAGCTCAGCTTATTGTGGTACACTTTGCCACTAACTGACTGGCAATACTGGCCTTCAGTAACTGATTGATGTTGAACACACTGATGCGCAGGTGACGCAAAGTTTCATGTAAAATTGGTACGAAGAACAGAACATTTTTCAATAAAAGTTTTTTGTTTAAGAAAGAAGCCTTCTGAGTACCCTTGCGTCATCATATCAGTGCAAAATTGGTGTACAACCCACACAGGAAGGTCTACATTCAAAAATGTCCTATATTAGCTGCCGTACCAGTAAACGCTGAATTTCTCCCCTGTAAAATCTCACGTTAATCAGGAGCTCTACGCACACTGTACACACAGTCACTTAGTCTCACGGACTGACAGGGGCAACACCACTCAAAGACAAGCTCAAGGAAAATAAGGAAAAGAATCGCACAGTCCCATGAACGGCATAAACGAGAGCGCGGGAGAAGCTCAGCTGAACTCCAGCGCGCTTTACGGACCCGACAAGACTCATTATGCGCTAAAAGAGCTTCTCCGCCATTCTCTCCCGAGGAGATGAGGCAACACTGTGGGTAATTAAGGTCCTCACAGTCATTAGCGCTGCTTCAATTAGCTCCTAATTATCTCACACTCGTTACTGCTACTACTACTGACTGTTCACTGGGGGGTTTTCTTGGGCTCCACTTTAACAACTCAATTTGATTAAATTCAACTTTATTCAGTTTAATTTCATTCAATTCAAAGTTCTTCAATGGCGCCAATTAAAATTCTCCGTGTGTAGTACTACAGTATTGGCCATTGTCATCGTCACACAATGCAAGAAATAAAACGTGATTCCTATCGATAATGACGGACATTTCATTCTCATTTCCCTTCTCGCTCTCTGTCCTCTAGTCCTCCTGCTGACCGTCACTCTTTCTCTCCTCTGTCTCTCTCTCCTCTCCTCACCTGTCTATCACTCTTTCTCTCCTCTGTCTCTCTCTCCTCTCCTCACCTGTCTATCACTCTTTCTCTCCTCTGTCTCTCTCTCCTCTCCTTACCTGTCTATCACTCTTTCTCTCCTCTGTCTCTCTCTCCTCTCCTCACCTGTCCATCACTCTTTCTCTCCTCTGTCTCTCTCTCCTCTCCTCACCTGTCCATCACTCTTTCTCTCCTCTGTCTCTCTCTCCTCTCCTCACCTGTCTATCACCATTTCTCTCCTCTGTCTCTCTCTCCTCTCCTCACCTGTCTATCACTCTTTCTCTCCTCTGTCTCTCTCTCCTCTCCTTACCTGTCTATCACTCTTTCTCTCCTCTGTCTCTCTCTCCTCTCCTTACCTGTCTATCACTCTTTCTCTCCTCTGTCTCTCTCTCCTCTCCTCACCTGTCTATCACTCTTTCTCTCCTCTGTCTCTCTCTCCTCTCCTCACCTGTCTATCACTCTTTCTCTCTCTGTCTCCTCTCCTCTCCTCACCTGTCTATCACTCTTTCTCTCCTCTGTCTCTCTCTCCTCTCCTCACCTGTCTATCACTCTTTCTCTCCTCTGTCTCTCTCTCCTCTCCTCACCTGTCTATCACTCTTTCTCTCCTCTGTCTCTCTCTCCTCTCCTCCCCTGTCTATCACTCTTTCTCTCCTCTGTCTCTCTCTCCTCTCCTCCCCTGTCTATCACTCTTTGTCTCCTCTGTCTCTTTCTCCTCTCCTCCCCTGTCTATCACTCTTTCTCTCCTCTGTCTCTCTCTCCTCTCCTCCCCCCTCCCTCGGTAGTGCAGCCCATTCTCACCGACAGGTGCTGGAAGAGCCAGGCTCTCAAGATGTTGGTTGCCACTTTGGGGAAGATCCCCCTCTTTTTGTTGTTCCTCCTGTCCCGATCGTTCTCATCCTCCTCGCCCGTGCTGGGTGAAGCCACGCCCACGTCCATACCGTCCCCTGCAGGACAGACACACGGACGGTGGATCAATACAAACAGGGCTAGCAGAACCGCAGACAGCACTCGACAGCATACAGACAGATCTACACAGACTACACGACTACGGACTGCTTGTACAGACAGCAAAAAGAACAGACAGTACACAGACAGTAGAGGTACAGACAGCAGTACAGAGGCACAAACTGTACACACACATGCTGATGCAGATATCAAAGGAAACTGATACTACATTTGGACATCTGTCAGTGCTAATTTTAACTTCCTTCAGTGTATGAGTGTGTACATCTGTGTGCTTGTTATATACATATATATGTGTGTGTGTGTGTGTGTGTCTGTGTGTGCATGCGTGCGTGTGTGTGCTTGCATGTGTGTGTGTGTGTGTGTGTGTGTGTGTTAGCATGCATGCGTGTGTGTGCTTGCATGTCTGTGTGTGTGTCTGTGTGTGTGTGTGTGTTGCTTGTGTGTGTGTGATTGTGTGTGTGTTTGCATGTGTGTGTATGTGTGTGTGCATGTATGTGTGTTTGCGTGTGTGTGTGTCTATGTGTGTGTGTGTGTGTGCATGTATGCGTGTGCATGCGGGTGTGTGCGTGTGTGTGTGTGTCTATGTGTGTGTGCGTGCGTGTGTGTGTGTGTGTGTTGCTTGCGTGTGTGTCTATGTGTGTGTGCATGTATGTGTGTGCGTGTGTGTGTGTGTCTATGTGTGTGTGCGTGCGTGTGTGTGTCTATGTGTGTGTGTGTGTGTGTGTGTCGTACCAATGTCGCTGCAGTTGTCGATACAGTGTGAGGGCAGGCCACAGGAGGAGGGGCCAGGGGTACCTGAGGGGGTGGATACACAGTCCTCTGGGTCCTGCAGCCAGGAGGGATTCTACAGGGAGGGAGGCACACTCAAACTCAAACTCAAACCATCACACCATCACACAGGTAACCAAGCAACACCCTCAAACTAAAACCATCACACCATCACACAGGTAACCAAGCAACACACTCAAAGTCATACCATCACACCATCACCCAGGTAACCAAGCAACACCCTCAAACTCAACACATCACACCATCACACAGGTAACCAAGCAACACCCTCAAACTCAACATATCACATTATCACACAGGTAGCCAAGCAACACCCTCAAACCCAAACCATCACACAGGTAACCAAGCAACACACTCAAAGTCAAACAATCACACCATCACACAGGTAGCCAAGCAACATGCCAGGCCTACCTCATACTATCAAATACAGTTATATTAATAAAAGTTTTATCTTTCTGCCGTGTGTCGGGGGGCACTGCGTATATGTTTAATATGCATGTGCATGTTTAATATGCATGTGCATGTTTGTACAGTGGAGTCAGAGATCAATGAGCTGCACTCTTCCAATATGGAATTGTAATATGGAATCACATTTGCCTAAATGTCTTCACAGCAAGGAGAAACTGAAACATTTAAGCTTTTTCTTAAAGAATAAATAAATCTTAAATGTACTGTTTTTAAAGAGAAACCAGAACTCAATTGAAAACACAGTATTATCAATCATTCAGTGTTATGAAGATACACATTTTAATTTCTACTTTGACTGGCTTAAACAGTGTAGAGCTGAGTGATTGTATGAATAAACCTTATGAATAATAAACACAGCATTATAAAAAGGAATGCTCTCTAGTAAAGGGACCAAAATGGGGCAATGAACACATTTTATGGACTGTAAACTATGACCTTTCTCGGGGCTCAAACTGAGGGGAGGTGGGGCTGAAGGAGGAATCCTCTTATTTTAGAAAATGTCCCTCTTGTTAATGCAGACCCATTAACTTTGTTTCCAAATAATAGGAAAATATGTTCTAAAACCAATTTGATTTCACTATTAAAAAAGTCTGTGGCAGCAAATGATTGATTGCCTTCAGAATCTAATCAAAAACAAAGCAACAAAATACCCCAAAATGCACCTCAACTGACAACTCCACCCACCCTTTCTTAATGTGGTGACGTGTCACTTACCTGGTCTGACAGACTGGTGCAGGAGCCAGTGAAATCCTCCATGTCGGACTTGGACCCGCCCTCCCGGTCATCCAGCACCAGGTCTGTGGGCATCTTGCCTTTCAGGCAGGTAATGTAGCGGTGGCAGAAGTTGTCACACAGGTCGTGTACCTGAGGGGGCGGAGTCAGAAGGAGGAGAGACGTTAATGGCGCCCCCCGTGGATGCCCCCTTGTTGGGAACGTTTGTGCTCCTCCTGATCATTGTTGGTGAGGACAGTGCAGCAACAGTTGCAGGGTGAAAAGGGCAGGTGTGGGCATAGTGACAGGGTGAAAAGGGCAGGCATGTATACCTTCTCCAGCTCCAGCAGGTGGAAACGCAGTACCTGGATGGCCTGGATCATCTGATTGGGTCACAAAAAAGAGAATATGAGGTAACCAAAGTAGGCAGCCAGGAAAATATAAATCATATTGTGTGTGTGTGAGAGAGAGAGTGCATGCTGTGCGTCTGTTTATGTGTGTAGGTGTTGTACAGTATGTACTCACAGCGTACGCCTGTGCGTGTTTGCAAGTGTTTGTGTGTGAGTGTGTGCGTACGCATGTATGTGTGCGTGCTTTACCAGGTTGTCCAGTTCTGGGTTTGTGGAAAAAATGGGTTTCTCTGATCGGATCTGAAAGACAGGGAGATTGGCGGTTATGGCGGCTGCAGCAGGAGCTGGCGATGCAGCACAACGCAGCAGCAGCAGTGTCTGCTCTGCGCTGTTCCACTGCTGCAACAGCACCCTCACTCACCTGCTTGGCAAACACAGCGATGTCGTCATTGAAGGAGTCCGAGGAGCAGACGTCGCTGTGATTGGACATCCCGGGGTGGTGGGGTGGGGCTGAGGACAGGGCAGTGGAGTCCCGGGGGGAGCAGGTGGCCAGCTCACACTTCTCAAACACCAGAGCGAGAAGGGGGAACAGAGGGTGGCTGTGGAACGGACACACACACTGAGCGTACGTAGTGCAAAACACATAAACACATACATGCACACAAGCACGCACACACGCACATGCACGCACATACTTTGTGCATATAATGAACAAAAACACAGAAACACACATGAACACAAACACACACACACACATACCCAGACAAACATGTTCATGGTATATGCACATGTGTGTTGTATACTGCACTTACTATGTGCATTTTGTTCAGTGTATGCTCTGTGTGTGTGCGCATGTGCATGCATGCGTGTCTGTGTGCATGTGTATGCGCGCACGTGTGTGTGTGTGTGTTTGTATTCGTGCGTGGGTGTGTGTCTGTGTGCGTGTGTGTGCGTGCGTGTGTGTATGTGTGTGTGTGTATGTGTGCATGCATGTGTGTGTGTGTGTCTGTGTGCGTGTTTGCGTGCACACAACACAATATGGACATGTACAGTAGGTGCAGCGATAGGAAGCAGTGCTGAAGCTGGCAGTGCTCACCCGTAGATCTGATCACGGTGGTGTTTGAGGGAGTCTGTGAGGGGGTGGCCGTAGTGGGGGGGTGGCAGGGACCTCATAGCCTGCACATCCCTGTACCCCCCCATGGGGATGCCTTCTCCCTCCGGCCCTGAGTAGTGCACCTGGTCCTCATACTGAGGGAAGAGAGAGAGAAAGAGAGACAGACAGAGAAAAATTAAAAGCGAGGTTATACTCATATAAAGAAAGAAGCACTGTGCTAAGGTAGAAAATTCTGGATTAAGTTTTGTTTGGGTAATATCACCATTTTCTGAACTGAGCGAAGCACTTTTCTGTTTTGTTTACCAACCCAAAATGTCTCATGTCATCTCAACGGCGTGCTATCGTACGGAATTAGTCTGAAAGGAGGGATGGAGTGAGGCAGGAATGAGGAAATGGAGATATGGAAGTCTGAGAGAGAGCGCGCTGAGCGCGGGAGTGTGGACAGAAAGAAGGAAGGGTAGGAGCATGTGCGGAGGAGTGCTGTTTGTGTTGGTGAAGTCCGGAGCTGCCGCTAATCGTCTCTCCTCCTTGTTCATTAGGGCATTAGGGCCCCTTTGATGTTCTTGCATGCACTGCCTCATGGCAGACGAAAGCCACAATGGGACACACACACACACACACACACTAACATGCGTACACACACACACATGTGCACACACACACACACACTCACATGCGCACATACACACGTGTGCACACGCACACACACATACAAACGCGCGCACACACAACACACAAACATACACACACTACATATGCACACACATGCGCACATGTGCAAACACACACGCACACACCCACATATACACAACATGCATGCACACACACACAGCACAGAGACAGACACACAGTCTGTGTACGGTAATGAGCTCTAAACTCACACACATCCTCTTCACTCCCTAATTTACTCACACACTATACAAACACACAGCACGCAAACACTCATACTTGCAGCCTTAAAATAAATAGTATTATAGTCGTCACCTGAGACATTTTTTTCTGGCACTCTCAGATATTCCTTTGAATTATGACATGCCCTCCAGTACAGACACACGCAGAACATTGCTTAATCACACTAGTAAACACGTAGCAAGAATTCACCACCCGCACTAGAACTAGTGGTAAACCTAGTAGTAATTCCAGCGGCAGGCTATAGAAATGTGAGCCTCTGTTGTTGCCCTGTGATCACCGAATCCACCTGCGTGCAGTGTTTAGGCACAGTACTTTTAGAAGTAATTGCTACGAACACGGCGTATCAGTCCGTCTCTACATAGCGGTATCCACTTACAACGTGCACGTCGCCGCTATTCGTCGCCTTGTCAAAGCACCGAAACGGAGTTCTCCAGTTCATTCTGACTTTTCAAGGCTCGTGAGACAGAGAAAACTACCACACATGTGCAAAACACGTTACACGGTAATAATAGTAAGACGGCATGAAAACATAAACATCATCAATAATAATAATAACAATAATAATAATAATAATAATAATAGATCGTTGATAAAACATTGAAAAAACAAACTAGCCTAACTTGTACTTGAAATTTAAAGCTTGTTTAATTATAAATAATTATCTGGACGAGAAATAATCAGATGGTGCAACGATACTTATTGCAACTAATACGTGGGGAGACAGTTTACTAACTTAATGAAATTTATTTTCACATAGTTTGGTAATGTACGGTGCATTAACGACATAATTTTTTCGCAGTGAACGCTCACAGTATACACCGAAATTTTCGGAACAGCCACCCCATACAAACAGTTTACAAATAGTTCGCAGTAACAGTATGTTGTTCTTATGACAAGTGGAAATGGTGTCCCTGGGTAACATAGGAAAATCTATTCTTTTAAACTATTATTTTCATAAGAATTAGAAGGCACTGGGGTTCTAATTTTTTATGACAAGTAAATAAGTCATACAATAGCCTTCAGGGTTAAAATTTTGAATTATATAGCCTAGGGCTTTATTTAATCTTTACTTAAATTTTAGATGTAAATACAACTAATTTTAACTTCAACACTCTCTCCGACCCTTCGCATATTCCATCCTCAAGGTAGTAGTCTACTGAAAATATTGATTAATTTCGAAAGTAATTAAAAAGTTGTCAGATCTCTTGTAAATGTGTGCGAAGCGATGAAGCGCGAAGTGGAGCAAAATAAATCCACTTTATTTTTCCTTTAAATATGAGCTTGCGATGTAAGATCATACCAAATTCGCAGATAGAAACTGTAACCCGATGAAACTGACACTTTACATTTTTAAATGCAGTCACAATGGCAACCCTGGTGCGGTTTCGATGTGTTTCACATTTTAGAAAACTATATTTGTTTTCTCCACGCGCACGCGACATCAAACTAAAGAGCTTTATTTTTCCTCTTTTAACGTTTTCATTAAGCAGTTTCCAGTTTAAGATGCTTTTGGATTGCATCCATAAGAATAAAAACTGCTTGTCATGGGCTATTTTCTTAAGCCTGCCCATGGAGAATCGCAATCACATAGTTAGTTGTGCATGTCTGCTAATAAACCATACTTGAAGTTCAGTGTAACTATATCACATCCATTAAGATCTTTTTAAAAATGCAAACTATTGTCTGCCTTTAGTGAGATAGCCACAATTAAAAGACATGAATTGACAAAACCGTTAGAGGCCTCTGCTTTTAAACCATTTTTAAAGACTTAGGCCTGTATTCTGTTCTCACCTTTTATTTACAAGTAAACCCAACTAATACACTTTTTCTTCACAAACTTAGCTTTGGTGAGTCAGTTTTAGTAATTGCTGAACTCGCCTGATTGTGTTTGTGGGGGAAAATGCTTTTAATTGTTAGTTTAAGTAAAAGATGACTGTTGACTGAATCCAAGCCTTTGTGTAGCAGACTACGTTGCTAAATATTCCCAAATTTGTTTTCTCAAATACGCCTAATTTAATGGATTAATAAATGTTTCAGTTTCTCCACGGTCCAGGTTCAAGATCTGTAGGTATGCGCACTGCAGGTTTTCAGTGAGAAATTGTGGCTGATAAGTTAATTTTACTCTGATAGCGCACAGTAAAATGCCCAGTGCGGTAATTCAACTCTCACAGAGTAGCCTACTTAAATCCAATAGGGATCATATGTACTCCATAAGAGTGGATTTAACACAGAAGATTTTGCCGTGCAGCTATATTTATATCTCACTTGAAATCAAATTAAATAAACTCTGCCGGAGTTAGAACATGTTCGGGGCACTCATGCGAACAAATTAAATTACGGAAAAAAATTGATCAGTATTTTAGATAATTGATTTATTTATTTAACAGGGACGGTACACGTTGTTATCCGATAAATGGCTATAAATGAACTTAATATGAAAAGAGATAACATTGTGCATTTATAATGTAGGCTACAGTCAAAGTTACACTAATAACCTTTAATAAAATGAGTCAACACCTAAAGTTCGTAGGTTTTCCCTGCACTAAAATGCAAATCTCAGAACCATTAAAACGTCCAAATTTAGTTGTCTGTAATAAATTATAAGGTTATTGTCTAACTTTGTTTTTACTTGATGAGAAATGTGTTAGTGGTCACTAATATATGGATACAAGATGGGTTTTAAGATGGATACAACATTAAAGTTTGTTCATGTGAGAGGAAGAATGAGAGAGATGTCTAATACGATTTGTAATATGAAGGATATGTATGACGAGAATTATCCAAAAGCCCACGCGGCAAGAGGCCGCAGTTCGATGAAGTCTAGCACCGCGCTCAGCTCCAGTCACCGACCCAATGTAGCAAAAAAGTTGACCTACTTACCGACTTGTCTGCCTCTCCCTCCATCTCCCCTTTCTTTACCCCTGTCAGGTCACAGTATTCCTCCAGTTTAACTATTACTTCCACTCCCCATCTCTACTTTTTATTTGATTGCATCGCATCTATGCCATTTGGGAAAGATTTGCACACACAAAAAAAAGCCGAATAGTTCTTTCCTATCATTGTATTTCCCGTTTCACAGTTACGTCGGACACACAAAACCGATCCCAAAGTGTGACGGCTTGTCGCTTTCACACCAATAGGCTATAGCCAGGTAATAGTCCGCTTATCCAGAGTTTATTGCTTTAAATAATTTTAGTAGCTTCGTGTATGACATTACAGAAAATAACAGATACATGCCTTAGATCAGCCAAAACAAGGAGCCGGTAATAGTATTACATTAACTGCAGCAATTGGCCAAAGCAATACTGTACAAGAATCCAAATTAGACACATTTAGCCTAGTTTAATCAAAGATCAAAGGGACTGCTATTATTACGTTGGTTATTAGCATGTTATTATATAGCCTACAATTATTGCTCAGATGTCAAATTAAAGGTAAGTTAGGTGATACATTTAGAGAATAATGGATTGTGTTATTACTTCCTCTACAACCTGCTACCGCTTGATACAAACTCAAAGCCAGATTGCTCCCTTCATTGGCCGGGCACAATCTACGGAGCGACTCGCTAGCCAAGGAGGAGAGAGGGCAGGAAGACGGGGCAACGAGAGTCAGGGTTGTTATGTCGAAGGGCAGAAGTCGCACGAAATATAGAGAAAGAAACCACGGCGACAGAAATGAGCCTACGCAAATTATTAAAAGAGTAAATGATATTGAGGTTTCAAAAGGCAATTGTGATGATAATAATAATAAGTCTTAAGAAAGTGAGTGTTCTAAAACGAGCAGCAACCATGAACAGCAGACCTACCCTTTTATCCATGCGACACGGAAGCCAATCCTGTACCAGGGAGGACGAGATAGCGGCTTTCCAGTTGAGGCTTTCTGCCAGCCGAATCCGGATAACTAATCCAACTAATTCGAATGATATGGTCCTTCTTAGCCTACTGTAACGCCGGTTAAATAAATAACAGGTGCTCCAAATCTTACTGCCTATTAATGAGACGTATCCTTTGGTTCACTGTATTAGGCTATAGGTTAACAATTTCGCTTAAAATAAATAAGAGTGATACATATTTTGTCTATCGTCTATATAATGGTTACGCTTATAAAACAGCCACTTAAAGAGAGTAAATGAAGCGGTCGCAATTTATAGTTTTTGATCGCCAGTTATAATAATATAAACATAAAATCGCCTGGTTCAGGCATGTGAAAGATTGTGCGTATATTGTAAAATAAAATTTTTTGAATTGATTAGATTCCAGATAAAGGGGTGTATCCACAGACTCCCCTATCCAACGTAGTTCGAGTTCCGTGTCAGGCCGTGCCCCGACAATCCTGCACGGGCTGCGGTGTTGGTTCTGCAAGCGCGCTGGATTGCACGGTGTGTCTGGAGGTTCGGCGACCAGGCAGGATGTGAAGTGCGGAAAAATAGCGTGCTTTTTGGCCGCTCCCGCTGTCCATCAACTGAGGCGAATGGCTGGAATCTGTCACTACGAAATGAGCGATGAAGCCTTAAATCAGCGCAGGGATGGATGGAGCGATGGAGGTTGGGAGTTGTTTGGGGGGTCAAAACACGGTGGGGTCTCTCACCCCCCACCCTCTTTCTCTCTCATACACGCATTACAATCGCGCTCTCTTATTTTCGTGCAACGGCGCACACTTCGGCTTACACACATGCATAGGCTACAGACTCCCCCTTTCGTTTGAAAGAACTAAAACTGGATTCATTATGCGGACTGTTTCCAAAACACTCAGAAATTCCCACATAACCAGCCTTTCTTTGATACCTCCGCTGTATCCCGGGGGTCGGGCTATAGCAGGCTTTATTAAAGGTTGCCGCTGCAAATTGCACTCTCGATACAGGTCTTGTTTTCATTTTTCTGTCTCGACAGCCACGCGTCACTCAGTCACTTCAGAACCAGTTCGATCTGTGGGGCTTTTGTTACCAGTCAGTCCCGATCTTTGTTCTTGAAAAGCGCAAACTTAAGTTCCCATAGGCGAGCTTAGTGGCATTCCCTCAAGCTATAGCTACTGTTTGTAGTAAGCCACATACATGTATAATTTGTTTACCGAATAAGCAATACATGCTTATCGTATTACGCTACTTTACGTCTTATTGCCAGTATTGGAACACGGCAAGATTTTGCTGTTTTGTTTTGAAACGACGAATACAAAATAGCTAGGCTTATGTTGGCGTCGGCATTAGGCTATATCCACCCTGAATGCATCAGGACTAGAACACGAAATAACATTGTTATTTTTGCATTTACTTTCATAATTAGACTACATCTACCCCTCTTCCATACATTCTTAACCATGGGGAATGCAAAAATGGGCTGATCCGTAACCGTGAAGTTTGGTCGATAAAGGGAAACCTAAGAAACTCAGTCTTTCTTTGTCCCAAAAAACTCTCAGGAGGGCGAGAGGGCCTACCTTTTCTTATGTTGTAAATTACACTTAAGGAACATCATAATTATTCAAAACGTTCTCCTTATCCCCCACCCATTGTGAGCTATCACCGGGAGGGCAGAACTTCAATCGCCAGCGTGCAGGCGAGCATACTGGGCCGGAGCTGGGGGCGCGGCGGGCGGCAGGCAGAGTGACAGAAGCGCAGCGAGCGAAGGCTGTAACAACAACTGAACTACGGCCTTTCAACACCGCAGGAGGGTCACTGCTAATAGGCGCGATAATGGCTAAAGAAAGCTCCAAGAGAGGACTGGTGTTACCTTAATGAAAGTTATGGATGTTTTTGTATACATTCCTTAATGTGCCATTTTCAAGTTGTGCCGCAGGTTGAATATTAACTAGTCTGAAATTAATATCCTGTGTAGGCTACTCAAGTTATTTCAAGGGGGATTCTTAAATGCAGCCACAGTCCAGCTCTCCCTGTGTTGTTTTAGATCACATATGGACCGGTATGTGCCTATTTCTAGCGCATTCCGGTCCATGTTACTAGTAGATGGGGAGTGAGTCGCAGGGTGTTTGCGGGTCAGCTGGCCTTCGTTTGTTTATGGTCTGTTATTGTTCGGCAGTTGGTATTGCGTGCGGTTTTTGTGCGTGTGCACGTGTCGATGAATGTGCGTGTGTGCCTGCTTGAAGGGTCAGTGTCAAGGTGGCCGCCCTTCAAAGTGAAAGGCGACTGCAGGCCATGCCCTAGGCTACAGTAAGAGGGGAGGAGAGAGGGGAAACGGGCTGTTTGTGACTGGAAAGGGAGATGAATGATAAAAAAGGAGGGAGTGTGTTTGGGGCTGGGGGGGGGCTTGGGTGGAGTGATTGAAGCATTTTTGCATCTTCTCGCTCCCTCTTTCTTTTTCCATTAATCTCCATTTGCCTGTGTTTTTCAATCAACTGTAATCGCAATGAAGCCTGCATTTTGTGTCTGAACATAAAATTTTAGTCACCATAAAAAGTCCCTTAGCAGTTCTAGTTTATTGGGCCATTAGTGTGATGTTGTCTTTTTTCAGCTGTTTTCAGAATGGGCTGTCCTAAAAGGCACAGCAGAAAGGGGGATATCGTCGATTGTTTTTACAACTCTTTGTAGTGGACTTTGTATTTGCAGGCTGTTATGTTGAAGAAGTGGGTTAAATACAAGTCTGACAAATAGGAATACTTTTTGTTCAGACACTGTTTTAGTCTCATCACTTTTGCATATACAGTTATACATCTCTGTTGGGCACACAGTGCATAACTGGTGTATGCAAAATGCACACGCATGCTGAATAATTAGAAAATCTGGTCCCCAAAGCTAGAATGATACTTTTTTGTATATGGAAAGAAGTGTAATAACCTGGTTCTCTGTGTCTAGGTTATAGTAGATACTTCTGTAAAAGTAAAATCCGAAACCTTGATGGTCTGCCAGCACCCAACATCTGAGCTTAGCAGGCCATCCTCTACTTTTGTTGAATAATGTGTGATGTCACAGGCCAAAACTTTTCTTTAAATTTTTGTCAAAAAATTAAAATTTTCTAGTAATTTTTTGTCAGAATGGGTTAACACATTCAAGTTAGCTGCTGGAGGGTTACAATCTATTGGGCTATTTTGGACTACATGTCGTAAGTTTTGCACTGTAACTAACATGAATCAATGGCAATGTTCTAGATTTTCCCTTAAAGTGCTAATCAAGAAATAAACAGCGTAAGAAAGTTAAAAATATAAGCCAGGACGTGTGATCAGGTGACGGTGACAAACGCATGAGCTGAGCGCGCGCTGAGATGAGCGGCTGGCTTTGGGGTCCGCTCGCCAGCGGCAGATCGACAGGTTCGGCGCTGACGCCCGCGAGGGGGAGAGGAAGCGGGGCCTGGCCGTTCGGACGCGTCACCCCAGCTGGTCCGTTCTGACGAGCGGCTGAGGAGTGCGCTGTGACCGGGTCCCCCCTCGGAAGGGGTGAGCCTCGGAGCGACGCCGCGCTCGCCCCGCCGCGCTCGCCCCGCCGCTAGCACCCCGGCGCGCCGCGCTAGTTGACACCATTGACTCGGCCATAAAGGTAACATGGCCGCCGTGACCCCTCGCCGAGCCCCCGCCAGGCCCGGCGGGGAGATCAGAGCGGAGGGGCCGCCTGTCACAGAGCGCCGCTCCCTGAAAAAGAGACGGGGGATTAAAGGCGGGCGTGTTTGTGTGTGTGTGTGTGTGTAGGTGTATGTGCGTGTGTGTGTGTGTGTGTGTGTAGGTGTATGTGCGTGTGTGTGTGTGTGTGTGTGTTTTTGCATGTAGGTGTATGTGCATGTGCATGTGTTTGTGTGAGTGTGTTCGTGTATGTGTCCGTGTGCGTGTGTGTGTGTGTTCATGTATGTGTCCGTGTGTGTGTGTGTGTGTTTTTGCATGTAGGTGTATGTGCATGTGTGTGTGTGTGTGTGTGTGTGTGTGTGTGTGTGTGTGTTCATGTATGTGTCCGTGTGTGTGTGTGTGTTGGGGGGGTTTGAAACGGAGAGTGCTTTTTTATGAGCACGTGCCTCTCCAGTTTCTGGGACGTCTAGCAGCCTGCTCATAAATCTCCCCTGCCTTTTTCTTTCCATGTCCCCCTTCATCCCTCCATCTACTTTTCCTTTCATCGGTATCATCTACCTCCATTTCTCTCTCTCTGTCTCTCTTTCTCTCTCTGTTATTAACTCTGTTCCAGTTATTGTAATGTCTTCCTGTTTTGTCTGTTTCCTCAACTTGCTTAAATTCGGAAGGTCTTCGCCATTTCCACCCCACACTTTTTATTCTTCGTCCTCCTCCTCCTTCCCTGTTTCTCTGTCCCTCCTCCTTACCTCACTGTCCCTCATCCCTCTCTCCCTCTCTCCCACTCCCCTCCTCCTCCTCCCCCCATCTCTTTACAGATGGAGATTAACTCTGCGCCGAGGCACCATTAGTTTCCCTGCCTGTTTGTTATTAAGGAGATGGATGGGGGCTCACAGTGCCAGCCTGACGCCCCACAATTACAGAGCCCGGTGATAGATAGAGGGAGAGAGAGAGGGGGCGAGGGAGGAGAGAGAAAGAGGGGGCATCTATCATGCCCCTTAATCTACCTGTCACTATTCCGGAGAGAGGAAAACAGTGAGCGGGGAGACAGGGAGGGAGAGAGAAAGAAAGAGACTGAAGAAGAGGAGAAGAAGGTGTGAAGACTGGCCTGTAGCTGGATCCTCTCCTACATAAAGACCCTGTGTGTGCATTCTCTGTTTTCAGGATTTGAGGATTAACTGGTGAAATTTGTAAAAGGGCGTTAGCATTAAGTTGTGGTTATTAGCCATGTTTGATGTGCCAGGTTTGGGGTATTTGCCCCACCGCCAGGACTGGCCCTTCTATTTTGGGCCCCATTGGGGATAATGCCTTTCCCCCCCTTTGTTGGCAGTAATGCACCACCTTGGAAAAGCAGACATGTTAACCCTGAAGTATTTTATCAAACACTGTGGGGCGGTGACTTTGAAATAAAAACCATGTGATTGCTCATTTCACACTGGAAGACAAACGCAGGAGGACAGCTAGCAAGGCCCCAGGTCGAGATGGTGTAAAAAAAGGTAATGCATGCTAGTTTCCCAGCAATACCAGGAGGATGAATTAGGCAATGGTATTAGTCTTAAAAGAAAAATAAGATGTGGGGTCCCATATAAGTATTAGAAAAATGCTTAGACTGCTGTCAACAGCAACTACAAAAAAAGTATACTACAGATAAATTATGTACCGCAAATAAGTTCAGACACACAACCTGAGTCATCTGAAATAGGAATATCAATAATTTTAAATAAAAGTCAATCAGGTTACGCATCACATTTGCTTGAATGGGAGATGGAGTTTGTAGTATTAGTAACCTTACCAGTAATAGCTGGAAGGGGCATTAGCAATAGCGATGTTGGAAGAATTGGACCTTGCAGTCTTAAAAGTAGAAAGAAGGTGATCAGCTATGAGCAAACTGTATTTTGATTGTCTGAAGCCCTCAGGTTCAAACTGACCACCACAAACAACGCAGGCAAGTAAAACAGGTCACTAGCTTAGAATGCAAACAACTAAAAGGCAAGCATAAAAGTTGAAATGATGTATCATATTTTTGCTATTCAAGCACTTGTATTATGTCAAAAAATTAAAATATTTCAACTTATATCTGCCAGTTATCAGGAAGATATAGCAAAATGATTGTTTTTGGCACCCGGAAGGCAAGGGGTTTTAATTTGCTGAACTCATGCAGGCACCTGGCTTTTAGACTGCAGTAAGCTTTGCTCCTGTAACTGCATGGCCAGACGTTCAAGAAGAAACAAACTGAACTCGTAAATGTGCCATTTCTTGTCTATCTCTGGCAGTTAAACCATGTAATTTGAGGTAAATGTGATGAATCCTTTTTGACTTTATCAGTCTTACAGCCTCATAAAGTTTTCTTTGTGGGGGAATGTCCATAAAGTTATAGGATACAGGTTGTTTCAAGGTCATTGTGTGACCAGTTATATCGCAGGTATCAGACTCCAGTCCTGGAGGGCCACAGTGTTTGCTGGTTTTCAGGGGGTGTCAGCACCAGTGGTTCATTTAAGTCATTGATTGGCTAAAAAATCCACATGCCTTTTTCTCCAGGCCGTAATTGGCTGCCGATTGAAAGGAAATCACAAATACCTCTAAATATTGGGGCCCTCAATGACTGGAGTTTGACACCCCTGCTTTATACTTACTAAGTGACACGAATGCTGCCTGCTGGCTGCCCTGAATGGGTAGACAAAACTGCAGTTATCTTCCTCGATTCTTGCAGAAATGCAAAAGAGAAAAACGAGAAGTGATTTGTACGTGTAAAAGCAGTCAAGCAAACATATCAGCGGATGCTGTTATCACCGCTTGTCACTTGCATGACCATACACTGTTCTAAAATCTGACTTCTTCTTCAGACATTTGAGTGACTTGTTAGAATATTGGTGGCAACCTCTGATTGTAGGCTGTAGACATTTGTGGCAGTGAAATAAATTAAAGTAATGGGCAAATGCCAATAATCAGTTTAGAAAAACCAGTGCACCTAAATATATAGATATCCTAAACACCCATTTGAAACATTGATGATTATAATGTTAAACTGCATCTGGATATAGAGACATCCTCATCGTGCAAATTAAACATTGGTCATTACAAACATAGAAGCAGCAGACTGGAGTAAAACAAGTTTCAGAGGTGGACCTCATTTGGATGCATTTCAAGTAACAAGACAGGCCCAGATCCTCATTCACACTTATGAGAAACACAGAATCAAAAATGCTTTGTAGAAGCCGTTGCTCACCCGTACGATGTGGCAGTGCTCTCTCTGCGGCTGAGTTTTAAATCACGAGGTGTTTAGAGTCCCTGAAATGGCAAACAAAGGAGAATTCATATCGTCTCTGTGATTCAAACTGTAATTATTTCACTGATCAGGCATTTTGTTTTACCAGCATATAGTTGGGGACATTGAGAAGTGATAACATAAACCACACAGTCAGAATGGCAGGTAAGAACTTGTTTAATAAGGTACACTTTAGAAGTTGTGGAATGAATGCATTTTGTATTGTGCTTAGCTAGAGAAGAATGTAGGCAATGGAGTTTCTCTGTTTCTCTACTGGTGTGTATGTCACCAGTTTATCCATCTTGAGAGAACAATTTTGGGGGGATGTTTAAAATGATCAATAAAGCGACTGTTCAAAATCTGCTCATGTTTGTTGACTATGTGCTTGATTTTGAGACTCACATGATTATATGTTGTTTTGAATAAACTGGAAAATGGTTTGGCTCATTTGCCTTGACTTCTGAATCACCTTTGTTTGAGAGCTGAATGTCACCAGACTTGTGATAACCACGCTGTAGTAAGTTTACTTGACCGGAGGTCAAACTCATTGTCACTGGAGCCAATTCTGCAGATACGCAAAAGCTGGTTGTATGGAAGGCCCTTCTGTATTAGCTGACTTCTTGGTGTGACCCTGTGAGTAGTTGAGTTGCTTTGAGTTGATGCTGGATGGACTTTGTGTGTTTATATGAGCTAAAGTGAGCTGTGATGTGTTGTG
This sequence comes from Anguilla rostrata, assembly GCF_018555375.3. Classification (NCBI taxonomy): domain Eukaryota; kingdom Metazoa; phylum Chordata; class Actinopteri; order Anguilliformes; family Anguillidae; genus Anguilla; species Anguilla rostrata. The sequence continues at coordinate 29,038,008 of NC_057944.1, read as the reverse complement.
CCTGACTTTGGGTGAAGACAGGAAACAGGAAGAGATGATCTGTAAACCTCTGGTCCTCCAAAGCAAAAGATAAATTAGACAGAATATTAATGAGGCAAAATGTACAGAACATCTGCCAGACACCAGCACAGATGTTTTAGAGGAGAATCCAAGTCACGCACGCACACACACACACACACACACACACAGTGTCTCTCTCTCTCTCACACACACACACACACACACACAATGAGAAGCGTAGAAGTGCAGCATATTGAAACCACTCCATTCCACCCTGCTGTGTTGCATAAAGCATGTGTAATGCATTCCCGGGTAATATAGCACATATTCTGTGGCGTCATAGCTTCCTAATTACAGGGATGTTTACAGGAGAAAACCATCCAGGACTATTCTGTCCATCTTTCCCAAAGCCCACTTTGCACTACCTTTCTTCTCTTCTTCTCTTTCTCTCTTTCATTTGCCCCTGGTAGTGAGGGCTTTGACAGAGGGATTGATGCTGTTCCGGTGGCCATGCCAGTGATGGATGGGCAACTGTGGAGAAGGACAAGAGGAGGAGGGGATGAGAAGGAGAGGAGAGAGAGATCAGCAAAACCCAGAGATTCCTCTGATCACCTGAAAATGATTGCAGTGTTGTTTTCCACTTCTGATGGAACTGGAGTACTTCCTTAAAAAGCATAATTACACAAAGAGGGTCTTAATTTAATTTTAAACAGGATCTCTGATGAATAGCCAAAGAACTGCCTTCATGAACCAATAAAATAATGAATAAGCCTATTAACCTGCTCTTATAAATCTATTAGCCTACTCTTCTACAAGGCACACAAAGACTGAAGAAACGTCCCACCAAGTACAACAAAGAACTTAAGTAGTCTGGATTTGGAAATGATCATTGCCCCTCGTTTACAGCCCAAAAACCACTGTCCCAGGGCAGGGTCCCATAAATGGCATGGAGCACACTCCCTGGATACAAATAGGGAGGAGGGGGTGTAGGGAGAGGACAGGAACTGCACCCATCAACCTGCCAAGAAAGGGCCTAACATACATCAAGCAAGGGCCACAGAATGAATGGTTCAAATATTTAAGTGGTGCTGAGTCCTTGGTGCGTGTGTGTGTGTGCCCGTACACGTGTGTATGTGTGTGTCTGTTTTTCAATCAGCGTTCTGAATCGCCCATGAGTGCAGTTGCGCTGTGACCTGGCCAAGATCAGATAATATGCAGCTCCCTTGCCTTCCTCCCACGTCCATTTGTCATTGGGCCAGCTGTCGGAGGTCTGTGATTGGTTGTTTCGGGAGACAGATAGCCGATAGGCCCTGATTAATAGGTGTGGCTCTGGCGGTTGCTCATTGATCAAGGGAACAGGCGAGAGATGGGGAAGAGAGAGGGGGGAGGGGGAGGGGGAGAGGGAGAGAGGGGGGAACATATGCCCTACTGCGCATTTAAATGTTGCGCCAGAATTCACAAATGGAAACTCTGTAAGAATACTTTTTTCCTCATAACATTACTGTTTATGGGTTTTATTATCTATATGTGTGGTGGTTCAAAACTATATTAATGCAGTACAACTATATGGCAATAAGGCCAACATATTTGTAATACACAGTGACAATGATTACTGTCCATGTGATTAGTGCTTGAGCATAAACTCCACTTTTGTATGTATAAGTACATTTTATGAGTGATAAAGAGGGAGAGGGAGAAGTGCATATATTTGTACGTGTGCATGTGCATATCCACAATGGCCTCTTTTATTTGTGCATAAACGTTTTACAAGGTTCATCTTCATTGGTTCACAAATGTAAAAGGATTATTTCACAGAGAGAAACATAGAATCCACTGAAATGTGCCAGCAGGATGTGTGTGTGTGTGTGTGTGTGCGTGTCTGTATCACTGTGAATGAAGCATTATCTGCATTTGGATGAAAGGTGTGCTTTGGTGTGTTGTGGTGTGTGTGTGTGGGGGGGTGATTGAGCACTCTCTGTGGGGGGGTCAGTGCTGGGAGGTCATGACCTGGGTGACCTAGGGGGAGTGGAGCTCATCAATCAGTGAGGGGCAGGACAGAGCAGCAGGGGCACGACACAAACCCCTCCCAAAATACCACCCCCCAGCCCCACAGGGAGACAGATGGGCCTGGGACAGCGTCACACACACACACACACATTTATACACAGGCATACACACACACACACACATTTATACACAGGAATACACACACACACACACGCACACACACTTATACATAGGCATACGCATACACACACACACACATACACAAGCATACTCGCACACACATTTATACACAGGCATACACACACACACACACACACACACACTAAGACACATTTATACACAGGCATACATGCACTTAAACACATTTATACACAGGCATACATGCACTTACACACATTTATATACAGGCATATATGCACACACACACACACTCACACACTCTCCACTGCAGTTCTACACAGGCATAATGTATACACACACACACACACATTCTCCAGTACAGTTGTACACAGGCTTATGCACACACACACATACACACTCATGCACAATTAAAGTTCTGCACAGGCTTACGTGCATACACGCTTACGTACGCGTGTACAAACACACACACACACTTAAATTTATACACAGGCTTACACACACACAGCATGCTGAACAAACGAGGTACACACACTGCACATTCATTTCTAACAGTCTCTTAGTAACTAAACAAAATCCAAACCAAACTGTGACCTTAATCAGTCTAATTGTCAATGGTATCATGTTAGTGTGAGAGGACACAGCTATACTGAGGTACCCAGAAAGCGTGTAGCAGTACCAAGCTTTCCCCGACTCCTTATGTAGCTTCTGTTTTCTTTCTATACCTCCTCCACTTTACTGTCATTCCACCCATTTTCCTCTCCTTTTTCCATCAGGTGTTTGTGTGCTAAGCAGAGATGGCTCATAACAGTTGGCCTTTTCCTCTCACTTCACAGGGAAATGAAGAGTTTACCCACTTTTAAAATGCAATTTTACAGCAGTTCTGCACATTTCTACACTACAGACTCGTGGGCTGCCACAGGTGAGAAATATGTTGGACCCATTTTTTACCAATCTGTCATTTCAGAAATGTGGAGCTTGAAGATTGAAGATAGAATTACTAGATCTGGCATCTACGACACAAAGCAGTAATTTGCTACGTGTGCATTTCAAAGTCCCGTGTAATATGGGGTGAGAATGGGTCCACACTCAGACAATCTGGTATTTCAATAAAAGATTGTCCCTGTCTATCGAGGTGGATCAGTTTACATACCAGACCAAAGGTAGACCCAGCTGATATATACACAGGAGCTTGAGTGGAGATATGAGCCATTAATTGCCTGTGTGAAGCACTTTGACATGTTCACTGTAAATTTAAAGGTGCTATTTATATAAGATACACTGTTATGGAGAATCAAGATGTGTCCAAGAACCTGTGGTGAATCAGTAGTTTCATGACAATATAATGAAGATACTGTACACAGGCTCGATCGTACTGAAGAGCTAGTGTATGTCAGCTGACTTGGTCATTATTGTACAGGTTCTGCTCTCTTTGATGCTCTTCAGCAAACCCTCAGGTATTGCATGTGACCTGCCATAATCTGGGGCAGTAACCTGAGGCAGGGTGGTCTCTTCAAAGTGCTTCTCACTCCCAGGCCTGGCCTGTGCCAAGCGCCTTTGATGTAACCCGGAACTTTCTACCTACACTGATGACTTCCTGTGTGGTTCAGAACTGGGCTTCTCTGTGTGTGTGCCTGAGTGTGTGTGTGTGCATGCGTGTGTGGTCAGATGACTGTGTGTGCTTTTGCAGGTGTGTGTGTGTGTGTGTGTGTGTGTGCGTGTGGTGGTCAGATGACTGTGTGTGCTTTTGCAGGTGTGTGTGTGTGTGTGTGTGTGTGTCTGAAGGGTTAACCCTCTTTTGGAAGTGTGCAGAAGAGTGGTAAAGTCACAGCCGGTGCAGGTGCGAAGGGTGCGGACAGAAAGCAGCACGTATGAAGCGATAGCTTCTTTAATAGCTCCTGAGGTTGTGCATTAGACCTTTTTCCAGAATTCAGCAGCTCCGATCTCTGTACTTCTTAGCAAACTGAAACCTGGCCTTCATGTTTTTGTGACTAGTACTTGCAGTGTAGCCTCTCTAGTTGTGTTTCTGAAGTCTTCTGTGGACAGTAGTCATTGACACATCTACGCCTGCCTCCTGAAGAATGTTTCTAATTCGTCAGACAGGTGTTTGAGGATTTTTCTTCATTATGGTGAGAATCCTTCTGTCGTCAACTGTAGAGATCTTCCTTTGCCTACCAGGCCCTTTGCGATTACTGAGTTCACCAGCATTCTCTTTCTTCTTAATGATGTTCAAAAAGTTGATTTTGGTAAGCCTGAGGTTTGACCTATGTCTTTGTTTCTTTTTTTATTTCTCAGCCTCATAATGTCTTCCTTTACTTTTATTGACATGGCTGTGGTCCTCATATTGACAAACAGCAATAACAGACTCCACAGGAAATCAAAAGCCTGGAATCAAAAGTATATACTGACAGCTCTCTTATGCTTAAACTAAGGACGTAATTGAACACACTGACTAATCATACACAGCTGTGAAACCATTTGTCCTAAATATTTTGGTGCTCTGAAATGGGGGGGGGGGGCTATTTATATAAAGTGCTGTAATTTTTAACCATATATATATATATATATATATATATATATATATATACCCTTTAATACAGGATTAAAATCTGCACTATAACCACATGTGAATTGTTTGATTACAAATCTAAAATGGTGCAGTCCAGTGCCAAAAAAAAAAAAAGTCTTTGCCCCCAACATTATGGAGCTCATTGTGTGTGGTGGGGCTTCCTTACATTAGATACTGCTGGTTGGGCGTTGGTCCAGGCTCTTTTGCTGGCTGTCCCCACCATAGATATAGATGTCTATGGTCACCACCTCCTGATCAGGGATCAGTATAGACCCTGATAATACTAATGCTAAACAGCGCTGCAACAAGAGGTGGACACTGATCCAGTAGTTCTAATACAGTACATATTGTCCTTATGCGATTCATATAAGCGCTGTTAGGGTTTAACACTATGAGAGTTGATTTAACACTAGGCATGTTGCTGCGTCCTTTTCTGTGGTTCCAGACCCTCACTGCATTTCCTCCCTTCAGTGTAAATTCTTTTTCCTTTACTGCATTAAATACATTCAATTATTCAAATGAATCAAAGTGGATGTGATTACTCAGTGCCTAAAGATTTAATGCAGTCGTCAAGCGCTTTCAATCAGACGATAATTTAGTTCCAGCCCTTTACAGTAATGCACTGCGTTGTAAGCCGTAAAGATCTCCTAAATGAAAATGTTTTTTTTTAAGGTGGTATGTTGCAGAAGTCCATGGATAAATTAAGATGAAATTGATTGGGTCCTACCGATTGCATGTGATGTGGAATCAGAGACACCCCAGAGAAACTGCACTCCTGGAAGGGGAATGCAAGAAAGCAAAGAGAAACAGGTTTTTAACATGGCCCAGAGCCTTTATGGATACAGAACAACAGCACCACCATCTGACAATATGATGAACTGCAAACCAGCACAGCATATTCAGATAATGGCAATTCTTCTAAAAGAAACACGCCACCCATTGGAGAAACAGAGAACACGCATACTACCAACAAGCGATCTTTCAGATAAAATCTTCCTGAGATTAAGATCCTGCTTAGGATCTAAATTGAAGTACATAAAACATGTACTCAGATTAAAAAGTTAAATGATTACATTGTCATGCATGCTATTCTTCAATAAAAGAATACCTACTAAAATTTTTCAGCCGTACACACACTTTTTCATCTTAGAAAACTGTGTGTGTCTGTGTGTATGTGTGTGTGTGTGTGTTTTGGGGGGGGGGGGGGGGGGGGCAGGTTAACACACTGGAGAATGTTGGAATATGGAATATTTACCTAAACCTGAATTGTTCTATGCTCACTATGCTTCTTTAAATGGCAAAACCAATGTCCCCCAACATCGGCACTGCATGTAGGATGATTACCATGGAATTCAAACAGATCTGTATGGCTTCAGCTGCAACTATAAGGTTTCAACTATATGTACTTCACTCATGGTGCTGTACTGGAAATGAATGCTGATGCTCCAGTGTGTTTGCCATTGTGTTTTTGCAGGCTGACCAGGCTGGTTTGACAGAGTTTATGTTGCTGCTGAAGTCTTTAAAGTTGCTATTCCCCATGTTTATCCCAGCATTTGCATATTATGGCTTTGATATGACAACATCCAAATAAAAACTGATTTGAGGAATGCTTGGACTAAATCTGTTTTTTTTGTGGTGTGGCAGAAACATCACCAAGCACTGTCTGAAATGTTGAAATACGATTACAAGCTTGTCTTCATCACTTAATCCTGTGCAAACATACCGAACCATGATCAGGGAGAAGGCTGTTTCTTTTTGATGAGATGGAAAAAGTTCAGCCTAAGTCATGATAAAGGTGATGTAACACAAGGAATAACAGCACAGGCTGGGACCTCCGTGGGGCTACCTCTGTGTGATAAACCAGCAACCATGACGATGAGAACAATAGCCAGCCTCTCAACTATTAATATCATTCCTGCTTTGTGTGGGAGGGAGTGGGTATTTTGGCAGGGTGTGGTGATTGGAGTGCAGGTTTTGGATTGGAGTGGGTGGTTTGGACAGGGTGTGGGTCAGAGGGTGGGGTGTTGCAGGGTGTGGAGTAGTTGGGGCAGGGTGTAGTTTGGCGGGTGGGGTGTTGCAGGGTGTGGAGTTGTTGGGGCAGGTATGGGTTGGAGAGTGGGGTGTTGCAGGATGTGGGTAATGGGGAAGGGTGTGGGTTGGAGAGTGGGGTGTTGCAGGATGTGGGTAATGGGGAAGGGTGTGGGTTGGAGAGTGGGGTGTTGCAGGATGTGGGTAATGGGGAAGGGTGTGGGTTGGAGAGTGGGGTGTTGCAGGATGTGGGTAATGGGGAAGGGTGTGGGTTGGAGAGTGGGGTGTTGCAGGGTGTGGGTAATGGGGAAGGGTGTGGGTTGGAGAGTGGGGTGTTGCAGGATGTGGGTAATGGGGAAGGGTGTGGGTTGGAGAGTGGGTGTGTGCAGGATGTGGGTAATGGGGAAGGGGTGTGGGTTGAGAGTGGGGTTGCAGGATGTGGGTAATGGGGAAGGTGTGGCTTGGAGAGTGGGGTGTTACAGGATGTGGGTAATGGGGAAGGGTGTGGGTGGGAGTGGGTGTTGCAGGTGTGGGTAATGGGAGGGTGGGTTGGAAGTTGTTGCAGGGGTGGGTATGGGAAGGGTGTGGGTTGGGGTGGGGTGTTGCAGGATGTGGGTATGGGGAGGGTGTGGGTTGGAGGTGGGTGTTGCAGGTGTGGTGGAGGTTGGGTTGGAGGGGGGTGTTGCAGGTGTGGTAATGGGAAGGGTGTGGGTTGGAGGGGGGTGTTGCAGGTGGGTAATGGGGAAGGGTGTGGGTTGGAGAGTGGGGTGTTGCAGGATGTGGGTAATGGGGAAGGGTGTGGGTTTGAGAGTGGGGTGTTGCAGGATGTGGGTAATGGGGAAGGGTGTGGGTTGGAGAGTGGGGTGTTGCAGGATGTGGGTAATGGGGAAGGGTGTGGGTTGGAGAGTGGGGTGTTGCAGGATGTGGGTAATGGGGAAGGGTGTAGTTTGGCGGGTGGGGTGTTGCAGGATGTGGGTAATGGGGAAGGGTGTGGGTTGGTGTAGTTGCAGCGGTTCAAGCCTTGCAGTCACTCAGATCATTGGGTATGTGATCAGGCAGCCCGGTGCGGGTTGCCATGACGCCCATTACAGGAGCTCCAAAGTGGCGCTCTTCAGCCAACTGGCGACATGCATCTCAATCTCCTATGGAAGAGCAGCGAGAAGAGAGATCACAGGGGGAAGAAATCCAGCAACATGCTGTCATCCCCATCCATTCACAATGCTACACTCATGAATTCCTATTAACCGTGTGCTTCCAAACCTCACAAGCGCTAGGCAAACAAGCGCTCATAACTCATAGCATATGTGCATTTATGGGAACGGGAGCCATAAAATGTCATGTTCTTATGTATGTGCTAATTAACATGAAGCATATAAAAGGTATGATCAGTCACAAAAATGAACAGATTCTATGTGCTGAAAAGTGAACAAAAATGAATGATTGCATGGTTCCCACAATCCCTCTCTTCCTGTTCTCTCCTCTGATCTTACCCGGCGCGCCTCTGTGAGGGTGGGCGGGTCCCCGGAGCGGGCGGAGCTCATGTCGGCGCAGTGGGCGGTGCCCCCGATGAGGATCGCTCTGTCCTTATCCGCCTTCGCGGTGCCATTGCGGAGCATGCCCAGTGCGTGCCAGGGGTCGATGTCCCCTGAGAAAGGGGCAGCGGAGGACCAGTGTTCACCAACATACCTCAATGCTTGGAAAACACTTAGCACAACTCATTCAAATTCACCCCAGCCCTGAACCGCAGTCAGTTCATGTTTGATTGAATCATGCGCATTGAATAATTAATAAGCTAAAATGTTAAATATTTACAAAAAATGCAAAGGCATTCGGTGGTTTCCAAACAGTTAATGAGGGCAAAGAAGATTTCAGGGCATATTTATCGAGGTCTGACAGGCCCCTCCCCTTCCCTTACCGTTGACGTACAGCACCCTGTGCGTTAGCGGGTGGTCTCCGCCGTAGTACTTGTTGGTGAACGCGACGTTTGAGGCCAGGCTGCTCTGAGACACCCCAAACAGCAGGGGGCAGAGTACTGTCTGAGCCTGCAGGGTCAGCATGCGGGAGAAGGGGCAGCTGGCATTCTCACAAGTCTGGTCTGTACACGCAGGCAGGGCACAGAGTCACGTTCACAAACCCAGAACGGGAACAAGCACACAACGTTCACCAAACGAAGGCTAGCTGAAACAGGCTCACGCCGCCGAATGACTTCTCTGGACACCCGACACCACGCTGTGCTCATTCAGTTACTGGCCACTGAGGACGGGATCTGATAAAGAGCTTCGGGAGTCCACAGTTGTCCATAAATTTTACAGACATTAATAGTGAACAAGCTCGATTTATAGGAAATCGTAAATGAATAAAATAGCCAGCAAGAGATGGAGCACAAAAGCTATGAGTGAACTTTTCAAGATATCCGTTGGTAAATATGAAAATAACAGAACAATACTGGACACTGCCTCAAAAGGCAAGCAGTTACAACACACTCACTTTAACCGGCTTACTGGCCTTGTGCCAAACTTATCTTTTTCTTTTCCATGGTTTGAAACATGTTTTGTTTTGTTCTACAGTTCCCATTAGATCTTCTGGACCATGGTGATACTGTGCTAATCGCTATGGCAACAGCTGGCCAGTTCACCTGAGCAGGTAGTCAGAAGAACAGATTTGGAAAGGCTCAAGCAATAAATAAATAAATAAATAAAAAAATAAATAAATAAATAAATAAATATATTCAGTGAGATAAAAAATTATCAAATAAAGTTGTTGTTAGAGATAAAAATCATGATCAGAAAACAGCTTTATAGCAGGCATGAGCATCTGCAATGTTATACTATCGACTGGCCTGCTAGGCTGTTCCACTGCAGTAAGCCGAACCGGTGGCAGGTCTGTAAAGCCACTGGCGCTCGCCGACACCGCTGGGCTTCACGGTGGTGTCATTCAGCTCCTGAATGCTCTGAGCGAAGGAGGTCTGCAGGCACGATTCCCCGGCCCTGTCCTGGTAGACCTGACAGAGAGAACGCAGGACAAAAATCACACTGTGCACAATCCCTACCAAAGGACGCGTTAGTAACAGTCTGTGCAAATGCTGTGATTGACAGGAGTAACAGTCTGTGAGGAGGTGGCAACGTATTGGTAAGAGTGTACACGTGAGGAATTAAGTGTGGACCTTAACAGAACAGCAAAAACTATGCGGGTAACAGAACGTACCTTGACAAGTTTGACCAGCCTGTCATAAGCCTCGTCCTGTTTGAACGCCTCGCTCGCATTGGTGATGATGGCGCAGAGCCTTTCGATGGTCAGTGGCGCCCCCTCTCTGTCATACTGTACGGTCCCCATGACGATGTCAGCCAGGCCCTGCATGAGCTCTGTCTGGTCCTCCGGCTGCTCCAGCGGCTTGCAGCTGCCAAAGTCCTTCCCCACCTGCGTCTGATTGCCCCCCAGGAGCTTGGCCTCTACAGCAGCAAAGGCTTCCCGAACTGTGCCCAAACACTGAGGAGACACACGCACACACACACAGACACAGTGAATACACATACACACACACACACACACACACACACACACACACAGTTAATACACACCACACACACACACATACGCAAAGGTAAGCTATGGTGGCACACATGCACATTCATATACACGTACACACGTGTACACAAAATACAGGAACACACATCAGCATGCCCACACATACACAGTGAACACACAGGAATTGCGTAACCTTACACAAACCTAGGGTTGGGACCCCCCCCACAGGTATATAAATCCGCACAGGCGTCGGTAATCACAGGTGTCAGTAATGTACGCGCAAGTCTTACCTTTTCTGAGCCTCCGACAGCTTCATTCATCAGACTTTCACCGACCACCTGAATGAGAACAGAACCCGTTGATTAAAACTGGTAACGCCACATTCAGAACCTCAGCTGAAATGTGTGTCAGTCTGGAGGTGTGGCTGCGCTCTACCTTGTTGTAGGTGGAGAAGTCCAGCTTGGCTTTAATGGGGGCAGAAGAAGCCACAGCTCCGTATATCAGGTGAGGAAACTGAAAGGACAAACGGAGTCTGCATGACAGCAGGACACACGCTGGGACAGACGTCAGCACAGACAGTAGTACTGACACTAGCACCGACACAAGCATAAACACCGTCACAAACACTACCACAGACACTGGCACAAACACTACCACAGACACAGCCACAAACTGTATCACAGACACTATCACAGACACTGGCACAGACACTAATAGTGGTCAGGCAGTGGGTATAGCAGCCCACTGGCTTTCAGACAAATGGAGCTCACAGCTGTCAGTCTGTAATTAGGTGTCAGTGGTTCAGCGGCAGTGCCAATGGATGTGAAAGTTATGTCAGTCAGTCAGCAGTCAGTCAGGGTTGTGAGAGCCAATCGGCAGTTCTGTCAGTCGAACAGTGGGCGTGTCAGAGGGCGTGGCCAGGACGCGGCAGGCACATACCTTCCCGCGGAACCAGGCGGACAGAGAGCCGGGGTAAGAGCCTCCGAAGCTGATCCAGGTGTTTTTGTGGGACAGGCCGTACGTCTGGCTGATGAACTGATGAAAAGCCACCAGGTCCGCCAGACTGGGAGGAAGAACACACACAGGGAACCTTAAAGGACAGCACCACCTCCTGCATCTCCCCCAAAGTACTGCTCCTCTCTCTTCCCATAATCCCCTCCTTCATGGTGTATGAGATCCATTCACTCTCTCTTTCCTCCTATCTTCCCTGGCATGGCTTTGACCCCCAGTCTATATCCCCCCCCCCCCCCCAAAAAAAAACTACTCTAGGTACCCCCTGTTCCCATTAACACTCCTTACAGTTTTTGCCTTTCCTTTGTCCCATCAGAGTCCACCTATGCAGGCCAGTGAGGGCCATGGGATGCCTTTTCTTCACATAACTCCCGCTTTAACCAGTCACAAACCCGTACAGGAGTCTGAAGCATGGGTTTCATGACAGACAGTCCAATGCCTGCTTGGCCACCCCTGGCTAATGGCTAATGTGGTACTGGAAGGGCAGCAGGGAAAGTGACCATTGTGTCACCTGACAGTTGGTGTCCTTCCTTGTCTCCAGTCACTGCAGTGCCAGATGATCAGACTCAAGCTGGAACTCTTTCCTCAAACTCCCCAGACCCCATTTAATGACGAGAGACTCATTCTCACCACCCCTATCCAGTCCTCCACCCTCCACCCTTAACTCTCTCCGCCCTACCTTTGTCCCTCCCCCTCTCTGTCCCACTCACTTATTTTGGCTGCGCAGGTAGCTCAGTTTTTTTGTTTGTAGGCCATCTGGGTTGATGCTCGTCCCATAGAACCTGTGCTCCAGGGCCACCAGTAGGGCCCGGTGCTCCTCCGCCATGGCCACATGGTGACCTGGGGGTGGAGCCAGAGAGAGGGAACAGCTGGCAACAGTGGCCAAAGAAACAGACAGGCATGGCAACAACCGCACACACACACACAAGCATGAGTATGCACACACACACATGCATGCACACACACACACACACCCACACACACACATAAACCACACACACACACACATGCACATAAAAACTCTCACACACAAGAATGCGCACACACACACACACTCACACACACAACAAGCCTTCCTTTCGGAAATGTCCACATCAAAATCCTGCTGGTGGTGAAAACTAATCTGGCAATTTGCAGTGGAGATGGACAGAGGGGTGGAGGAGTTAGAAGGAGAGATAGAGTTGTGAGAGAGAAGGGTGGAGTAGATGAACCAACCTGTCATGACACTGTACGTGGAGATGGCCGCCTCTCCTCCTATGTACAGGAACACTGGACCATTTGGACGATCCCAGTGCTCCTCATTAATAAAATATCTCTAAAAGGGGGGGGGAGAGGGAGAATTTCAACTTATTTGAAATCAGTCTTATAAACTCACTTTTATGAGCTTGTTTTTTAATGTGTTGTATTCATTATCCCAATTGTTGTTGTTTTTTTTTACTTTAATTTATGTCCTGTTGCTTTGTTTTGTGCTTTGTACAATTTACCGAAGAAGCACTTTATAAACTCATTATTATATACCAGTAGCAACTGAATTCACTGTGACAACATGACACTGGATATTTACCAAATAAATTCAGGTTAAGTATTTTTTCTAAAACATACAACAGTAGTTTTAAACCCAGTTCCCTTACAATAATGCTATATTAAGCCTCATATACTAGTTTTTTTTTTTTAAAATATACTGGGTATGTAGCTACCCTGTAAAGATGAAAAGATTTGAGAGGCTGACAGGCTTGGGAGTTGGGAGCAGTGTAAGCACTAGTACTCCTGTGCCTCTTTTTATGATGCGTAGGTACTGGGTGTGTGCTACACTGTAGTATACTTGGCTCTTTAGGTTGCCGTTGTAGCGTGCATGTACGCGCGCATCCTTTCCCGTACTTGTGGAAAGGTCTCAGAGCTTTGGCCGGCAAAGTGATCCAGCGGTTGGTGGATAACGCCCTCCTTGATGTCGTTCACGTGCGCTTTTCCCGAAGTGGCGCGCATCAACAGATGTTCTTTCGCCCTCTGGTGTTGGGCACGATGCACGTACTCCTTCATCTTTCTCATAACTCGCCCTGCAGGACAAAGCTGGTATGCTTAACTTGAAGACAGTTTAGTTTCGACTACAAAAAAGGGAACGGACGCCAGACACATTTGAAAATTTAAAGGTAGGCCCGGAGCGGTGTTTAAGCCAAGGTTTTCGTGCCCCCAAGCACAGGAACATCTTAATATCAAATTCAAACTTTCGTCCATCGTAGTTTATCTATATTTTCACGAATCCAGATGACTCGTAGCCTTCATTATGGCATTGGTAATGTTTTTGATAAGCTCGTGTTTATTTATCTGCAGAAGACGCTGCTAGCCTCAGATCAACTTATCGGCGCCCATCATAACGTGTTTATTTTTGGTTTCCTTCCAGTCATATCACACACATTATTTATATATTCAGTCGTTAATTTACTGTAGTCTTCTGTTCATTTAGTACAGTTTATAGACGGGTTACGCATCAGAGAATTGCCAGCAATCATTTATCAGAAATTTCACTCCTCTAATTTGTACGGGTTTTATTGTCAAGCAGCCTAATACAGGCTACATACAGCAAAACCATACGTATGCTTTTCAGTTAAACAAAAACAGTATATTATCTCATATAACACTGTGTTCCAATTAAAACATACAAAAACAATCTTCGGCATAACCTACGCATAAGTTTCCTGGTTGCATTTAATTCTGCGCCTAAGGTCCTTGACTTTTTCTCTAAAGGAAGGATAAATTAGGCTTTCTGTACACCGTTAACAGCCTAAGAAAGACAAGATATCTTGCTAAAAGAGGAACTTCCAACACTAAGAATCGAGGCTAAGAATCAATAAAGAAAGTGAAACTGCTTTCTGTGAGCAGGTCTAATTCACTCGTGTTTGATGTATTTAATAAGAATAAATAATGGCTCACCTGAGTAGGCGAAGTTGACGAGTAGCAGCAGGTACACGCATACGGGAGAGATATGCATGCTATCGACTACCACCACCCGATATCTGCTATTCGGAAGAGGCAAACTTCGCTTGTGACAGGTATTCTAATACCAACGCAACCGGGCGCTGGTCTCCGGACTTGGTGGTATGTCAGCTAAAACAACAGCGCAGGGCAGTGGATCCTTTTCAACCTCCTTTTCCGTATTGACACTATTAAAAATCAGACCAACTGAGTGTAGAAGCGCGTCTGTTCTCGTTTTTCACCTTCTCAAAATACAAACGAAGCTAGTTTCGTTGGGCACACGAAATGACGCAAAACTCAAAGCTGACTTTTCTTAGAAATGCTGACAGGCTTTTTTTCGCGGAACGTCTCACTTTAAACCCAACATTTTGCAGTTACTACCACACTAATATTCTCACAAATAAACTCCAGTCGAATACACACTAATGAGAAGTTCAACTTCCCTGTTCTCATTCACTCTCAGCGATCATGACACGACCACACCAGGTATTACAGCAGAACATGACACCAGATCCTTTATTTATATTGTGTATTTTTGCATATATAAATACAAGAACAATTAGCCAAGATTGCCAAGTCAAGTTGATTGAGCAGCAGTTTATGTGGGCATTGTATGACGTGATACACCACTGATAGGTACTGTCACCATGAACCCCAGAATACATTCCATCTGCCTTCTCCAAGTCTAGCCTACAGAACTGACCCCACTGGTTTCAGTTCTTCTGTCACAGTGTCATGTGAGTTTCCCTCACCTCGGGGTCACAGGCTGTAAACTGCAGGCGCAATGGCTGCTTAGATTCAAGGTGGGAGAGGAGATGCACGCACACACGCACATGCACACACACATGCACACGCACACACACGCACGCACACACGCACATGCGCACACACGCACATGCGCACACACGCACACACGCATATGCACACGCGCACACACGCACACACACACTATCTACATAAAAAGCATCCAATGAATGCTTAATCAGATGCTAAATGTCCCTCGCTTTCTTGATCATGTGCCCTCTCCGTTCCTCTCCCTCCGCCACCACCGCCTGGTTCCCTCCCCCTCCCCAGGTCCTCTCAGAGTTTGGAGAAAAGCACTTCTTTTGGGCTCTTCTTCTCCATGGCGGCTTGGGCGGATTTCACCAAGTCCTGCGTCTGCAGCATGCTCATGTTCCAGGTGGCCTGACACAGACACAGGGGGGGCAAGGAAGAGGGAGTTTGAGGGATGGAGGGAGAAAGGGAACAAAAAAAAGTACCAGGGATGGAGCGGAGAGTTTGAGGGATGGAGGGAGGGATGGACAAGGGAGTACCAGAGATGGAAAGAGAGGGAGAAATGGAGGGAGGAAGTGAGCCCTTACGCAAATGGAATAAAATGCCGTATGTGGACTTTTCAAAAATAACAGTAAGGGTGTGTTTGTGTGTGTGTGTGTGTGTGTGTGTGAGAGAGACTGTGTTTGTGTGAAAATGTGTGTGTGTACGCGTGTGTGTATGGGTGTGTATGTGTGTGCATGCATATATGCTTGTGTGTGTGTGTGTTTGTATGTGCATGTGTGTGTGCATATGTGTGTCTGTGTGTGAGTGAGTCTGAGTGTGTGTGTGTGTGTGTGTCTGTGTGAGTGAGTAAGTCAGTGTGTGTGTGTGTGTGTGTGGGATCCTCACCATGTAGTCCAGGCTCTCAGACACGCTGTGGTCTCTGGAGTAGACCAGGTTGATCTTGGTCCCCTGCACGGCGACGGGGCTGCGAGCCGCTATCTCTGCAGCCAGCTCCAGGGCTCCCGCCATCATGCTCTCCTTGTCTGGAAACACCCGACTGGCAAGAAGCAAGAGCCCCGTGAGCACGGGGAGTCACACGCGTGCCCTGTGCTTCTGCGTCAGATACGTACACGAGGGACACAGGCTTTTTACACGGCAGAAAAATGTTTTTAGAAAGGGAGAGGATATTTTATTTTCAATATTTATTGTGAATTTATATGTTAATGAAAATAATTGAAAACTGAAGTTAAAAAATATGTTCTCCCCACTGTTTTAGGATGGGCCAGTGGTAAAAGTGGATGGGGCCAGTCTCGTTAGGCCCACCCACAGCACCGTACCTGACCTGACCGCGCACGCACACACACACACACGCACGCACGCACGCACACACAGTTTGTACCTGACCAGTCCACAGCTCTTGGCTTCATCCGAGTACAGCTTCCTGGCTGTGAGTGCCAGTTCATTCACCAGACTGAAATGCACAAAGACAGAAATAAATTCCAGTGGCTCAATAGAAGCTGTTGTCAGTATAAAAGCAAAGCACAAAATTAAACCTGGTCCAGATAAAATCCAGCACTTACCTGCGGCTCCCAATAACTTTGGGAAGCCGCTGTAGAGTCCCAACATCTGCTGCTAGGCCAATGTCAACTTCCTGAGGACAAAGGATGTGAGGTCATGACAATCAGAAACAGACACAGGCACAGACCTCATTTATTAATGGCGTGCACAAATTGGATGTCTGTAGATTCTGATCACTACAGAGCGCAATGGGTGTGTTTACATGCACACTAACACCCTGATCTTAGCCTGAGTATGGCAATACACTTGATTATTGAAACAATCATTTAAACGCACTTATCTGATTATATATGTATGGTCATAATCGGTGTATCCGATTAAGGCACCAGGATTTAGCCCAAACTTTTAATTTTTCAATTTTCTGGTCCATAGACATCTTACTCCAAATTGTTTCCAAATACTGACATAAACTGATTACTTCCAAAAATCGTGGTATTGGTGTGCATGTAGGGGCAACATATATAGGGGCGACATAGCTCAGGAGGTAAGAGCGGTTGACTGGCAGTCGGAAGGTTGCCATTTCGATCCCCCGCCCTGGGCGTGTCAAAGTGTCCCTGAGCAAGACACCTAACCCCTAATTGCTCCCAACGAGCTGATTGGTACCTTGCATGGCAGCCTTTCACCGTTGGTGTGTGAATATGTGTGTGAATGGGTGAATGAGAGGCATCAATTGTAAAGCTTTTTTTTTGTGATAAAAGCGCTATATAAATGCAGTCCATTTACCATTTACCACGTAAACGTAACCAGTGGCTCAGAGACTGGAAGTGATGTCAGCCCCTTGTGGTTAAATAGCAGTACTGCATATAGATAAAGGTAAATGATGGGTTGCCTAAAAGAGAACAGGAGTGCATCACTGATTATAAAAGACCAGTGTGCTAGCTAGCTTTTGGTTTCAACCAGTTACCCTGGATAAATGAGATAATCAGCTGTGCATTAACATTAGTTCACGTATCAGACCAAAGTTTCTGAAACTGGTTGAATTCATAAACAGTAAAGTGATGGTAAAATATTTCAAAACAGAAGTGAGGTCCTGCATAAGCGGATACGGTCCTGGTTATGCACCGCTGAACTACAGGAAGTCACAGAGTGCAGACCCACCTTCACCTGGAACCAGGCATCCTGCGTGCAGAGCCGTATGTCACAGGCTGTGATCAGGTCCACTCCTGGCAGAACACAGTCCCCGTTTATACACATACATACATACATACTTACATACACACAGACACACACACACACACGTATGCATACACACACACACGCACACTAATGTACACAAACACACATGCATGTACACACACAAACACACAGATGCGCACACACACACACACACACACACACACACACACAAACACACATATATAGTTACCTCCTCCCACGCATGCTCCATGCACTGCTACCACCACAGGCTTTGGACACTGTCGGGGTAGAGAGAGCGACAAGACAGACAGAGAGAGAGAGAGAGAGAGAGAACATGCAATCAAAGCAGACATGACTCATAATATGCAGAATCCACAAAAAGCATTTAAAAATAAGTGCAAGAACAGCACTCATAACAACAACTTCCTCCCTTATCAGCCAAGCAGAATTCTGGGTATGAGCGACCATCGCCAATCATGGAAAGAAACAGGAACAAGATCTTACACAAATACCAGCACATCACAGCAACCTCATGCACTAGTGCTTGCAATGCCCAGTTGACTATGGTGGTCACTAGGAACCCATGCCATGAGCTGGCCAGTGGAGGATGGGCTCCCCCTACTGAGTCTGGTTCCTCCCAAGGATTCTATTTTCCCACAGAGGGAGTTTCTCCTCGCCATGGTCGCCCTGGCATTGCTCCTGTGGGGGATTTACGCCAGGGTTTGCTGTGAAGCGTACAGCAGTGTTGTAGCACCCGTGTCCAACGAGAGTCCTGATTTTCATTACTCGGGACTCAACTTGGACTTGAGAACTCATGACTCAGACTTGGGACTCAAGCACTGACTCCTTTCTGACTTGTAAATTGGAGACTCAGACTTGATCAAGGTTTTCTTTTGCACTAGGTAATCATTTCTCATAAGACATTCATATATAGAGCCATTTCTTGTTTTTAAACAAAAAATGCACACTACCCTTGGGCAAAAAGTGTATGACCTTGCCAGGCAATCACAATGCAGCGGACTTGATCATCAACAATTTAACACTAAGTGCATATAATTGTGTTTCTGGTTCTTTTATTTCACTTTCTTCTCCTCAAAGTTATAGCTAGCTGAGTTAGCCTACATAGCTGTATGTACATCATAAATGAGTGCAAGCTAACCATCATAAACTATTAATGGGGACAAATTTGGTGACTTGGACTTGGACTCAGACTCAAATACTGTGGACTCCAGAGTTGATTCGGATTTGAGGTGTAGTGACTCAACTGTCGTGTAGTGAAAAAAGGCTTGAGAAATGAGCCAATAAACAAATTTGATTTGATTTTCTAATTGCTCAACCTGCATCTCATACCCAAGAGGTGGCTTTGGGGCAAGAGAAAGTGATTTGGGGCAGGGCATATCTACCTTCTCGATGATTGAAAAGGTTTCCTGGTACTTGGCGACAAGACGGCGCATGTTCCAGGACATCCTCGCCACGTCATCCCCCTCCGGCTGCAGCATATTTGCCGCCATGTCCATCAGGTCAATCCCTGGGGGGGGGGGGGGTAGCAAGAGATAAAAGGTAAGACGGATGCTGCATTTCAAATGGTCCAAAAGTTCCATATATAGTGAACTAACTAACTGAGGTCTCAGCCATTTTTTCAATATGAACAAACACATGCAGTCACACAGTTACAGTGTTACACAACTAAAGTGGATGTGATTTCAACAAAAATGAGCCGCTCTCTCTTACCTGAAGTGAAGATCTTGCCAGCTCCTGAAACTATAACTACCCGACACTCTGAATCCAGGGCAATCTGGGAGAAGCAGTCCACCATCTCACTGTGCAACAGAAGGGATCAGAGTTTTAGACTAAGAAGGAATACTGCTGAGCTTCTCCTCAAGCAGAGGTGGAAATTGTTGCTCTAAAAATCACCCTCTAAAGCACTTCCAATGCACAGCAGTTTGGGCCATCCCCGGTCTTACAAGTGCATGGAGTGGAATCCACCAGCAGGTGATGTCCACCCAGGGTGATCGCCAGTATCAAGTAAACTAGTCTATGCATGCATGGCAATGTGAGTGCTATTTCCAGCCCTATATTACTGACAATTCAATAGACATTAATTGAAAAGGTAGTTGCATCACAAGTGAGCTACCTGCAACAGCAGTGGGGGAAAAGATACTTCAGAAAAATTCACTCTAAATATATCTGAATGTGAGTGAATGGTGCCCTATATAATGATTAAAACAATGCTATCAAATAAGCGCAGTATGAAACACATGAAAGGTCGCTGCACCTCCAGAAGGCTCGGTTCATGGCATTACGCTTCTCTGGACGGTAAAGCTCCACGTGGGTGACCGCAGTAGCCGGGTGGCTCACTGACAGAGCGGAGAAAGGAGGCGTGGGGCCTGCCTGTGCGGACATCGCTCTCACCGCGCTGAGACCGGGCAACCACAATCCCCTGCCTGATTTGACCATGGAAAAGGAGGAGGAATGAGATCAGGAAAAACAGACTTAAGCATCTCCTACTATTAGTATACACTATTGTAATAAATTCGGTAATTAGTTGGCTTATTATTATTACTGATAATTAGTTGGTCTATTATTATCTCTTTAGTTGTATTATTTTGCACTTGGTTTGTATTACATTTTTGTATTATGTCCCTTATATTGATAAGTGCCACTACAGTTCTCAGGGGAAAAGACACCTAAAGTCAACAAAACCAGGGGACATTGTATCATTTGTATGTAACAAATGTCTTAAAACTGTTACATTTAGGCAATGAACTTTGTTATCAAACCAGATTAAACCATTGGGGGACATCCATAATCTGTAATTTAAACAGTTTTTTGTAGCTATAGCTATGTCATACGCAGGTCATGCAAGGTGAAGATCACCAACTTGAAGTTTATGTAAATGTGACTCTTTACTTCGGTTGTTACCACCATTTCACTGCTTTGCTTTCTAATTACAATTTTGAGCTTTCAAAAGTAGCCTTAGACACCTCAACTAATGTTTGTCCTTCAAACCGTTTTCTGCTTTGTTATTGTGCGGGTATGTCGACATTGCTTTGTCAACTAGGACACATAAGCCCATTGATTAGTTTTGCGCCAAACCGTTCAGTGGCTTGACTTGACATTGCCAGTCAGATTTATTTAATGCACATCACACCAAACTGTTTTTCCATTCTGAATACATTCGAGTGTGCTAAAGGGCAAAGTACAAAAAACCACAAACAACTCGAATGACAGACCAAACTAGTAGGCTAACCGTGTGCAATCATTCTTAAAGGCGCACAGTACTACTAAAGGCTAGCCCACGATAGAAGTGACCTTTCGCCTAGTTTCTGCCAGTTGCAGCAGCATCGTTACAGCCAGTAAAACTGATACACGCAAGACTGCACAACGATAAATACCATGCAAGTGCGAGCATATTTACTAATAATAAATTAATTTTCTACTGGGTGCTCAAATCAGCTCCGTAAAAAGCTATCATAGACTAGTAGCTAACATAACTCTAATTATCGGCGCCAGGGGAATATCACCTGTAGTTAACTGGTAAGATAGCGTTAACCAGGTTGGCTTTCCGTCTTGCCTTGCATTTCTAGCTAATTCTTCCAGCTTCATTTAAGGTAATGCAAGCTGGCATTTTCGGAAAAAAATCCCAAGGATTCAAAGTTGAGTGTGCTCTGCTGGTAGCTAGCGAACTATCGACAATTGCTTAACATTAGTTAACCTTAGTAGTTAGCTACGAAAGTCACTATTTCCTGCGTTGCGTTTCACTGGCTTATGCGAATTCAGACGAAGTAACGTTTAATAAGATTGCCAACAATAAATAAAACACAAAATAAACACTTACTTTTTCTGAAAGCAGAACCGATAACAGCTGCTGCCATTGCTCTGAACACCATTGACTATTCTACGGGTAGGGAGTGTCTACCACGTAACCGCAAATCTCTTTCGGCGTTTACAACGAAGTGGCCAAAATAAACACTGCACTGAACTACAATCGTTGTACTGTTCGCGTTACAATACGTAACAAGTGATATTACACACCATAAAGGATTTAATTCAACAGTCTAACAGTTGTACGTTTTTTAACATTTAAGAATTATTTGACTGCTCCTAAATTCAGACTTGGATGGCAGCCGAAGAGGACCAAGAGAAGTTACTGAGTAGCTAGAATAAAAAATGTGCTTTTCAGCAGAAGTACTACAAACGCTGAGAATCAACAACTGGGACATAACACAATCGAATAATTATGCCCAATTTATTGCCCGATGGTTAATGTTTGATAAATCATACAACGCCACCGCTCCCTACTTTTCCGAAAAGCTGTATTGGCCTTTACTTGAAGGGGAGGTACCCCAGGTAGTGGGTCAGTCAAGCCCCCCTACAGATATTTTTCATGCTCATGAACAGTAATATTTTATTCTACCTTGAACAACTTGGCTGATTGATGCACTCAAGATGGAGTGCTGGACTACAAGACTCCCAGGCATCACCAGAGATTTGAGTCTTCAATGAGAATGACCCAGTGCTTTAAAAGGAATACTATGCAGGATTTTTATTATTTACCTGTTTATGAACAAAGTCTCTTCCTCAGTCTTCAATCCCGTCCTCTCACCACCAAGTACCCGACCAAGTCACTCACATGTGAATTGATTAGACACTACCTGTAAATCTCTCCCATCAAGTTCACTGTGTGAACTAAACTGTGTTCTTGGCTAGAAATAGCTGTACAAAATAAGTATTGTACCTTACTGAACCTGTGTTTAGCAGTTGTCTATGACCATGAAATGCACTTTTTGTACATCGCTTTGGATAAAAGCATCTGCCAAATAAATGTAATGTAATAACCTGGACCAGATATTACATTATTCGGTCTGGACCATGAACCGAATAATTTGAAAACCAGACATTCCGGTCAAAAACCAGACGTCTTACAACCCTAGCAGGGTACCTAGAGGTAACGTTACCAACAGGACCAACAGAAAACAAGCCAACTCTGTCCCTTTTCATCCCCTTGGCGAACTTCAACTGACACCACAGAGGAAAAGCAATTCCAAGGTTAACTGCAGTTACTGAATGAGCACTGTTGGCTTAACTTTTTGCCTTGCTGTATCTGGGCCATTGCAGCTGATAGCAAGCTAAAATCACTCCAAAATCAGATCCCAAACCAGTGCATAAAGATAGAGATTGGCAGCATCATATACAACGTCCTATTTCATAATACTTTCAAGGTAAAAACCCGGCATAGCAAGCCTTTAAAATCTATAGATTATTCTTAAGAAATGGCTCTTAAAAAGGTACGTCAGAATTTTAAGTGTAACCATACGGTAACCACATTCTGTTCAGGTTATTTTACTAAACTTTGAAATATCACTTTTATAAAGGAAGCAAAAAATTTTAATCAAGAACTGCAATGCAGCAGTTGAACAAGTAAAAAAATTAAATCACACTGAATGTATTCACACATTTTAAATTATACAGAAAAGAAATTTTATTTTACTTTTTATTTCAGAACATTTACTTTCAGAACAAAAGTTTCTTTCCTTCTTTTAGAAGTCGGTAGTTTTAAGGTGTAATGCCTAACAGACAGAACAAATTTTCAAAATATGGAAAACACAATTTTAAAAAAATTCAAAGAAAAAAATACTGATACAAAAGCTTTTCCTTTATTCTCTAAAAACAATCCATCCTCTGTCAGTATCATTCTTTTCCAACTTGCAAAAGCTACACACTAATGAATAAGGACTATTTAACAAAGCTGCACAGACACACACACACTGCCTTTATGGACATTGAGGGCTGGTAATATCGGAGGGAGGGGAAAGCTGTAGCGATGACGGCTGCTAGGGAACAATCTCCAAGACAACCCTGGGTACTCAGTTTGCATGCTGTGCAGTGGAGAAGCATAGCTTGAGGGTATATGGGTATGGACCATCTGAGGGAGAGAAAGAAAGAAAAACTTTAAACAGACGCAAGGAAAACGTTCAATTAATTTTTTTATTAAATGGGGTCCACTATCCATATGTATTTTTGCAATTTAATCAGATGGCAAATGCAGACAGTTACAAATAAGAGGTGGGATCACAGTGCAGAAAGTGCCACAGTGGGGAACTGAACCCCCTGCATATGGGTCACCCTACAGACCATACCCCACAGTCTGCAAAAAGCACATCCTTAATGATGTAGC
The DNA here is from genome assembly GCF_018555375.3 of Anguilla rostrata. Classification (NCBI taxonomy): domain Eukaryota; kingdom Metazoa; phylum Chordata; class Actinopteri; order Anguilliformes; family Anguillidae; genus Anguilla; species Anguilla rostrata. The sequence continues at coordinate 29,014,111 of NC_057944.1, read as the reverse complement.
CAAAGTGTGCAAAGTGTGCAGAACTCACTCGGGTTCTTCATCTGGAAGTGGTTCATCATGGCAAGGGCCTCCATGGCGTCATTTATGGATTCCCACTCCAGCAGTCCGGACGAGCTGCGCTCCCCTGGTCCCCCGCCTGCGGCCACAAGCAAACGCTCCAATTTAGAGAGACGGCCACAGGACCCACTCGCGTGCACACAAACGCTCCAATTTAGAGAGACGGCCACAAGACCCACTCGCGTGCACACAAACGCTCAAATTTAGAGAGACGGCCACAGCACCCACTCGCGTGCACACAAACAAGTCAATGAGCTTTTCTCTTGCCAAGTCGCTCTGCATCAGAACATCAGCTAAATGAGTCTCCTTTCTCAAACATGAAGGGGGGGGGCTAAAGTGGACCGGACCCACACCCTGTGACTCGCGTGGTGTACTTACTCTTCCCTGTGAACAGTTTGATGTTGGAGGGACTCTTGACCCCAAGATCCTCACAGATCTGAAAGGAGAAATGAAAGCGACAGTGCTGAACTCGTTCGGTCATAAACGCAGCCCCCCTTCCCTCCCCCTGCCCCCGCAGCCTCCTCAGCGACCCCACCTGTGTGAAGATCTCCACGGTGACGTCGGGCTGGGCGTTGAAGAAGTGCAGGACGTTGCTGGGGTGCTGGATGCGGTTCTTGGCCGCCTGCTCCGGGGAGGTGAAGCGGTTGTTGCGGGTGCCGTGGAAGTCCTTGAAGCTGCTGGAGCCGTCCTCCAGCTCGTACGACTGGCCCGGCATGATGGCCTGCTGCTTGGACACACTGCACAGGGGGAGGACAGCTCTGTCCGTGACCAAGCCTTCCAGCTTTACATCCTTTCCACATCCACTTAAGTTTGTCAGAGGTCAAACCGGAGTGCTAGCAGTGTCGCTGTATTGCTAACTTGCTACTGCACTACACAAACTCAGTGGGTTTGTGCAATTTGTTTTCACATTATCGACACTGTGCATGTCTGCTAACCAGTATGGATAGCATGTTGCTAATGTCGTCATCCTCCAATTTGCTGCACATTTCCCCACCAGCAATGAAGCAGACCAGTTCATTTACAACCGAGACAACCATGTTCAAATTTATAAAATGAACCATACAGTTCGGGGATTAAAAAATATTGCAAACGGCCATTTCAGAAACCCGATGTACTGTTGACGGAGACGGTAAAGAGGAAAGAGGGACAGAGAGGCAGAGTCCAGCAGCAGAAGCAAAGGACTCACCATACGTTGAGCTTCTGTCCGAACAGGAAGTTGTTGTTCAAATGGGTGATGGCTCGGTCCACAGCATAGCAGTCTCCCATCTCCACCATCGCTGCTCCCGGCTTGCTCTTCATGAACTTCACCTGAGTGGGGAGGGGGGTGTTACTGCCGGTGTCCTTCATCTGAACGCGTGTTTGGGGAACACAGACGCATTCTGCTCCGCCACTCACCCGCTCCACGTTGCCGTAGAGGCAGAACACGTTGAAGACCTTGTCGGCGTTCATCTTGGCAGGCTCCAAGCCGTAGACCATGAGCACGGGGGAGTCCGCGTGGGGGCTGTACTCGCCCGGTGGGGGCGGGGGCGGGGGGTGCCCGTACTGCGGGGCCCCGTAGCGCTGGCTGTGCCCTCCCCGCCGGGGGCCGCCCATGGGCGGGCCCATGCGTCGCCCCTCGTAGTGAGGGGGTGGGGGGGGCCCGTAGTTCTCGTCATGGTAGTGCCCGTGGTAGCCGCCCTGTGGGCCGGCTGAAGGAGGGAGAGGAGAAAGAGAACGCAGGTTGAAGGGGAGGGGGGAGAGAGGGGGAGGGGGAAACACAGGCACAGATAAGCATGTAAAGCAGAGCCAATAACCTCAGCCCAGACCACAGAGAATAAACACTACAGGGAAAATAAAGAGCTTTAGAGAGACAGGTACACAGCACCGCTTGCTGCCACTGTACAGCCTGCGCGTCTCACTCCAGCTCCTAGGGAGCGGACGGCGGAATTGTAGTGGAAGTGTACGAGCGCGGGGTCTCTGCGCGAAGGACTTGTCCCCCGAGAGCCTTACCATACTCGGGAGGGTGGTCTCCCAGCAGAGCCGGCTGTCTCTGACGCTTGTTGGGGTTGGCATTCATATCTGAGAGGCGAGAGAGGGGGGGGGGAGGGGGTAGGGGAGGGAAGAGGAAAGGAAGAGAGGAGAGAGAGAGAGCGACAGGTGAGCAGCCGAGAGGGGACAGGAGAACGAGTGCAACAGCAGTCCACATTCACTCAAGGCCTCAGAGTGAGCGAGAGAGAGAGAGAGCAATGCAAGGACGAGAGAACACACACAAACAACAGGAGACTGCAGGCACATCCAAGTTCGCAACAGTCAAGTCACAACTAGAAAAAAAAAAATTCTTAAGAGGCTGTTCAACACAAACATATCATTTTATGTTACTCCAAAGATGCCTAACTTACAAGGTGACATGCTACCCACACACACAAACGTCAAAGGCTCCATGTGCCCGAAAGTGGTCCTAGCCACCAACATTACTTGTCGACAGCAATGGAGACTTAAAGGTGGGATTGACAAGGCTTGGCTGAAACGAGCAGAGGACAAAAGCCTGCAGAAAAACCAGCCATTTTAATGTCCTCGTTTAAGTCCTGAGTTTATTTTGGCACAAGGGGGAAGGGGGGGTAGAATACCAGTAAGACACACACCTTGTGCATTGCTCCAATTTCCATCTCCTTCTGCATCTGTACAGGTACATATATATACACACACACGTCAAACGCAATAGCAACAAAGCCTCACGCCAGCTCCTGCACAGGCAACTGGCTACCATTTACTCCAGAACCATCTTACTGTTAGACTTAAACGGGTGTCCTGTTCATCCTGGCACAAAGAAATTTAACTTCACTAAAATTTAGTATCTTGCATTATGAGCTAAATTATTTTAAAATCTTTGTACATACATACATTCCTCCTGCTCACACTGCCGAGAGGTAGTAACAGCTACCGAATGTAGGCTTTGAAGAAGGAGCATAGCCCCACTGCATTGTCAACATGGGTTAAATGAGCTCAAAGCTTTTTGATGCAAGGTAATTTAATTTGTGAAGAGAAATGCAGGATGAATCAGATTTATCCATCAATTTATAAGCGTTGAACTGGCCAACTCTTTTCACTGAGCAAATATAAAGAGCAGCTGGTTCACACCATGTCGGCCTGGACCGGTTCAAAACGGACGTTTGCCTTTACTTGAATTTCTTCAGCAAGCCTGACTGCAAACTCATCACAGCAGCAGAGGTGAATTCCACAAACTGCTTGTGCTCTTCTACAAAACGTGGAAGCTTTTGATGCTTAATTTTTACTCAATTTCTATTTAATTCAGTCAAGTTTGCAGAAATAAAGTGGGGTTTGACCCCCGCATTAGAAATGTGTTCACACTGGTTCCTTGAGTCGTACAAACAGCTAGCCAACTAACTCTGATCATATGCACAAGCGTATCTGCTGTATATGGCATTCTAATGCAACGGGAACCCAGAGTAGCACATGAGCTGCACATCACTGGAACAGACACTGGCTTCCGGAGTCTGTTCTTCTGGGACGAGGGCAAGCCTCAAGGCAGAACTGCAAGAAACAAGATCCAACATATTTTCCAGACCTAATGTAGTGAGTTTGATTCCAAACTGTGGTGCTGCCATTGCGCCCTTCAGCAGGTACCTACACTGAACTGCTCAGGGAAAGATATGTACCAATGGGATACATGCAATCTGCCTAAACAGCACTGGACAAGAGTGCCTGCGAAATGCTGTAACGTAAATACTAATTCGCATTTAATCCGTTAACTTAAAGGGGAATGAGTGAACAGATCTGTCACTATTCTCTATATCTGCATATAAGTGCCACAGAATTATCACCTACAAGAACACGGCCTTAAAATACCAGCATTCAATTCAAATGTTCATTTAACAAGCTATTAATTAAAAATCTGCATCATGAACATGACCATCTACACTCAAATACAAGTTCAAATGTCTCAAACTGAGACACTAAGAATCTGAGTCTGTAAGAGACTTTAATTCCAAATTAATATTTAATGGTTATTCATTCAGAAAATTATGGTCAAGGGACAAAACGCAAACAAATAAAATGAGGACTAATGACACTCAAAAATATTTCAGTATAACAGAAAAAGTAAAGCGACAGGCTTTCTTGCCCCTCTAAGGCCCCCCTCTGCTTCAGAGACTGGGATAAACTGCCACCTCCCAAAAAAACAGTTTAGCTGACTAATGACACAGCTGTCCTACATACACTTCCCTGTGCTTAACGGTCCAGTCTGTGGAACACACCGCAGATACGGGTCATCCCAAAACTGGCCTGCTTCTGCCACGGCACAGCAGAGGGTACAGGTCGCACCGCATTGGGATGGGGGGTGGACGAATGCTTGCTGACATAAAATGACTACATTAAATAAGCACACTAAGTAGTCATAGGTAAACTGACCAAAGTCAGCCATGTTAAAAAAAGCAGGTCACCTCTGCCGGTATCCCAGCAATATGAAGCCAGCAGTACATAGAAGTTCAAATATTAAACAAAAAAAGGAGACACCCCCTGGTGGAGCAGAAAGGTATTTCAGTATTTATTTGCTTCAGTCACTGAGCCATAGAAAATATGCCAATAGGTGAGAGTCTTTCAGTCTGGTTCCATTCTCATGAACACAGTAGTTCCGTGTATGTCTGCACAAACAGGACCCATCGACTCCACGGCATGTAAGGTAATCAAATCTGAAAGACTCCCACAACAGACATGCTGACATTTAGTGTATGCACTCACAATTAAAAAAGAAAACATTTTCAAAAATCAGACAATAGGAAAGTTGATTTTCCAAGGCAACAGAATGAGGTTACTTACAGCACAGATTAAAGGGGGCAGAGGTTGCAGGTAGGAGCAATTGCTTCTGGGAGGGCACTTTGGAACCACGCCCCCTCTTTTCCACTCATTTCATTCTTTCCAGATTCTCTCCATCCTCCTCCACTTATCAGATAAAGCACAGTTTTGGTTCTTCAGGACGTGGAGGAGCCATTTTTGTATTTTTGGGTATTTTCCGTTGTTGCTGTCGGTTGGTCGGTCGGTAGGCGTTTGTTTGAACGTAAATATCTGCTTACCGTGCTTCCACCGCAAGGCAGACATTTTGCACCGTTTGAGAAAGACGGATGTCCTCAACAGACACACAATGCCAAACCTGCATCACATGGGAGGCGTTACACAGGCGTCAAGACTTCTCAAAAGCACACAAGTTGTATTCAGAAAAGAAAACTGCTTTTGGAAAGGCAGGAAAAAAGGTAAAGGGAGGGAAGGAGGGAACAGGTGTCAACACAGCACAGGTGAGGAAAGTTACAGGAGCAGGTGAGGGAAGAGGGAGGGGGGAGAGATAGGGGGAGGGGAGGGGGAAAAACCTGATTCCATGAAGTAAGGCAGAGCTTTGGAAAAGAGTGAAGTCTGTTTGTCTGCCTCTGTCTGTCTGTGCGTATGCTTGTTGGCATGTCTGCGGCACTGTCTTCCTCATTAGTTTTGTTTTTTTTTGTTTTACTGGTGGCGCTCCTTCCCGTGTGATTGGGCCACGCGTGTCTCTGTCCCCCCCGTGGCGGAATGTGCCGCGACGTCTCGTCTACAGAACCCGCTGTGAAAACCTCCGGGAGGGGAGGGTGGTGGCGGTGGTGGATTCTGGGTAATGTGTTGGCGTGTTTCTGGCTGGAGCGTTATGACGGAGGGGAAAGACTGGCACCCCGCCCCTCGCCGCGGGGGGCACAGGAGCTGGGTGGCTCTGGTGTGTGCAGTCAGGAGGAGCGCTGTGTCTTGTGTCAGTTTTCACTGCGTTTGGGCAGGCTCCCGGCTCCCTCCCTCATAGCGTGTCGTGTCTCGCTTTGTCTCCCCTTCTCAGGACTGGGGTCAGTCAAAAGGTCCTCTGGTGGCAGAGAGGTGACGGCTCGTGGGTGCAAATTTACGGGGGAATCGGGCCGGTGGAGGAGTTTCAGAGAAATGCGTGTGAATCAGTCAAATCCCGCTGTGCCTTTCCACAAGTGAAGGGCGGGGAGAGCAGAGCTTAGCACCAAGGTACAACAACCCCCTGCGCCCGGCAAAATGTGTGGTGTCAAAGAGGAGGAGAGGAAGGCTCTGTAGCTTGTCCGAGGGTCTGTAGCTTTACTGTTGCAGTAGGAGGAAGAGGTGGGGATATCTGTTTGTCAGAAAAGGTGCGTGTGCCTCTGCTGTGATGAGGTTGGAAGTGTTTGATCTTGTGGTCTTGGTGGTGTCTATCCCTCCCCCTTTTGGCACAGGGATGAAAGGGGCATTGGCTTTACTCCTGTCGTTTGATAAAGGAAACGCGCAAATGTCATCCTCGTAGAAGCGGTGACGGAGGTGGTGGTGGAGGTGGTGTTGGGGTGGTGTTGATTGCAGCAGTGTGCCTCCCGATGCAAATACGGAATGTTTGTTTCCCCCAGTGTTCCGCTGTTACCGAGCAACGAGTTTGGCTGGAGTGGGCAGGTGTTCTGCTGTAGGTTCAGTGCTTTGGCTCACCTGTATATATGTGCGCGGCAAGGGTGAGAGGAGCAACTGGCCAATGGCAGGGCAGCGATCATGACAGACTTTGCCAATAAAAGGACTGGGCAGGCATTGGACGAAAATGCCAAATACATCCCTGCCAGTCAACAGCACCGTCCGATAAACCCACTGGACTGGCAGTCCATCCACAGGCAGCTCACTGCTTGATAGTTCAGCATTTGAAAGCAGCTTGTGTAAATCTCAACTACTCAATTGTATTCAATCAAAAACCCATGTTGTAAATGCTATCATTTCCCATCTTATCAACAATAGCAGTTGATTTCACAACCTACTGTCATCATTCTAAGAAGAGAAATGCTATACCTGGGCAGCAACCCTGTTCCTGGAGATCTACTGTCCAGTAAGTTCTCATTTCCACCCTAACTTAGCACACCTAACTCTACTAATGAGGAGCTGAACACAATCCCAAGCTGTTGAATGAGGTGTGCTAGGTTAGGGTTGGAGTGAAAACCGACAGGACAGTAGATCTCCAGGAACAGAGTTGGGCAGCCCTGTGCTATACTAAATTACAGGATTTGACAGAAGACTAGAGGATGAACACGACTCAGTGAGACATAAGAAATGGTACCAATGTTAACACCACCAATTTAAATAAATGCAACTTTACCTGCAGTCCGGGTGGATGTAAAAATACTGGAATATTTGTGACAGATACCACAGAAAGGGTTGGACTATTTTATGTGCACGTGCTGCAAGGTTATTGGTTTCCCCAATAATCAGCCAACAACATAGTCAGTAGAGGCCCAAACCACAGGAACTATATAAAGGTCCATATAGACCATGCCAACAGTCCCTCACTGATACCGGCGCTCTCTCCAAGAGAACAGAGCTATGAGCCCAAGAGCGACGAGCTTGTAAATGTGGCCATCAGTTCTTAATCACTGCATTGTTTCAAAGTGAGAAAGCATACGCTTGGACCTGCAGGACAGGTTATTTCAGACGGTACGCATCCACCGCCAGTTTCACACCCTGAACCCTTCAAGGTGTTAGATCAAATATGTGATTAGAATGTTCTTAACTGAACATTCTAATGATGCAACAATCACTACTGGTAACAAAGCAAATTCTGGAGTTCTAGAACAGATGTAGAATTTTGAAAACGCATTCCAAAAAAGCCTACTCTCCAAGGATTAATGCACAGGCACTCAAGGAATTCGGTGCATGGTGACTGGAGCTTAAGACCAGAATGCGTAATTACAACACAAGACCGACTAGCTCCGGTACAAGACCAAGAGCCAGAGGGGAAAAAACTAATGCCTGCAGGGAAGAGCAGCCCAAGCGAGGGAACTGCGTTTGAGCATGTGGGCAGGGGAGGGACGGGCGCGTGAGGGACGGGCGCAAGTCTGTGTGAAATGAGGACAGCTGCCCTGTGGTTGCTCCTCGCACCCCTGCCGTGTGTCTGAGCGGAGAGAGAGCTGCAGTGTGTCATTAGATAGGACAGGACCCCAAACCCAGCGACGCTACACAGGTGTAATGCCACCAAGACTGCCGACTCTGATCCCACCCACCTTTTACCTCCAATTTACCCCCCCCTCCCCACTTTAAAAAGCTCTCCAGTTGTATGGATCACTACAGGGGTAGCCTCTGGACTCAGTGGCATTACACCTGAAGGTCTGCCCCCCCTCCCCCCACCCACCCCCCAACAGTGGCAGTAAGGGTGCTGAGTAGAGTCGAGAGAAGGCGGGGAGGCTTCCAGGTTTACCTTGGGTGCCCAGGTTTGGGTTGGTGTAGTCCCAGGTGTCCTGGTCGTTCTTGAACACGTTGAGGCGTGTTGGCTGCAGGGAGAGGAAAAGCAAAGAGCTCTTCATTACCGCCCCCCCTTTCGCCTCCACCGGTGTTTAAGAGAAAGAGCCCGGCTTTGCGCTGGAGCCGTCGGGACTTTGGGGAGAATCTCACCTTTGCGTACTCGATTTTCAGCGTGCAGCATCCCGAGTAGATGTCTGCCCCGTTGAGGGAGGCCTTGGCTCTCTGGGCGCTCTGCACCGAGTCGAATGTGCGGCAGGTTAAGGGAAAAAGAGCAAGCTACTCCTCATTTTATCAAAAACAACACCAAGCTCTCAGCTCTGTATTAAAAACTGCAGAAAGCATGACAAAGAGATACCCTGCAGTGAGGACACTGATTTTTAAGCGGTAAAGGATATTCCACCATGGCCTGCACGCCATTCTTGCGGAAGATGACGATCCTCTGGACAGGGCCACAGTTGTTACAGATGGTGTAGAGCACGTCCTGCAGACAGGGGGATTTTCACAGCATGACAAACTGGCAGACCAGAGGTAGGCCCCGCCCCACGACCAGCATGCACTCTAGTCATCCAACCAATCGCATTTTACTGCACATCACACTTGAGCGGGAGGTAGACAGGAGGTGAAAGCAATGGGGAGGTGGCCTGAATGTACCCTGGGCGTTGGCTGGTGAGGCTCGAGCCGAAAGGCAGCCACGGAGGCATTACCGTTGTGATGGGGTAGATGGGGTTCATAATGGTGAGGAGCAGCACGTTGTTGACGCTGCGCGAGTCGTCCGGGTCTCCGGGACGCGAGATCTTCTGGCTGGTGGAGTAGTTGACGAAGGCGGGGTGGCCGGCGATGTAGATTTGGTTGTCGGACGCATAGTTGACCGCGTTGCAGGACCCGTTCATGTCCTCGTACTCCACCAGTGCCTGACGCTTCTTTGGCATCACGACCACATAGCTAAGAGGGAGAGGGAACTTGGTTACACAAGAATGTACCGACATATCAGTTACTACTAGACACACACAGTTCTGCGTGATCTTCGCTTTCATACGAGGAAGTAGCATCCCTTTAGAATGTGTTAATCTCAAAATGATACCCTTTTCATTTTAATACTGATGCGATTTTATACTGACCATTTGTGTAAGGGGTTTAAGCAACTTTTGGTAACTGGTCCTTACATTTTACAGACAGCTCAACAAAAGGTCTGAATACAGGTGAAAAAGAACTAGTCTACATACCAGTTGAAAATAATAAATCACAGGTATGTCCAGGTCGAGTATGCAATTTCATGCGCTTTGAACAATAGGAAAAGCATCCAAAGATCCAACAGAAGAGAGTCACAGAGCAAAGGGAAATTTTTGTTAGAGTAACTCAGACTCGTGCCATACCTGATGGGTCCAAACTCTTGCAAGGCCTCCACCAGGTCCGCCTCCATGACGCCGTCCACCAGCCCCCTCACATGCACAACAGGTGAGGGGAGGGTTTTGTGGGGGTCTTCGTAGCCCTCCTGCACAGACAAAGGTCAGTTAACGTTACCCATCTGGTCGAATTGAAACAGCGCATGCCCTTACAGTTTCACGCCATTCGGCACACGTTGGCTTTGTATAATAACGTCACCTGAAGCATCACGGGGAAAATGTAACTTATGGACTCTCGCATTATACCCGTTAAAATGCTGCATACAGGTACATTCCAATCTTTAGATAAGGCAGACACCCGTTTATGTTTAAACAAAAGACCGGTAACTCGAGCTACAGCATGACATCCAGCCGCCGCCAGCTAGCTATCCAACGACGTTCAACTAGCCAGGCCTCGCTACAAACATGGTTAGCTAACGTTCATGGAAGTTAGAACACGGGTAGCCATTACTAGCATTTGGTTATATTCAGAATGAGCTAGGTAGACTAGCCAACATAACGTTATGTCGCTATCCATCTTTGCCGCAGTCAACAAAGTATCCATATAGCTTCGATTGCAACACTGAGCTTCCCTGCCCATGCACGGCAAACTAACGTTAACGGTTACATATGCTTTCCACTAGGCACAAACCAGTCAGTTTAAGCGAACTAGATAGTTGCCGTAAATGCGCCACTTTCAACAGTGGGTTATACAGCTAGCAAATGCTACAGTGGAAGCAATATCTTTGGTGGAAGGACGTTTTGGTCTAGTAACAAAGAACACCCGCGCATTAGCAACTAGACTATGCCTGGGCCTCTTCTCTCCGCCATTCATTCAGCGTGTCTAGATAACCAGCGGGTTTGGTATCTAAGTAGTACAGACTAGTTTACCGGCTTAATTACCAAATGAACAGCATAACCGGAGCGGCATTTATCGAAATAACCATTTCGTGAATTCGTTTATACAGAAATGAGCTAGTAATTTGTCAAAGGTCACATATGGAAACACTGCTAACGTACGTTAGCTGTTAGCATTAGACTAAGCCAGTGAGCTGGCAACGCGCACAAAAAAACGTTTGGCTCGTTAGACTAAATAACGGCGGTAAAGACCCAATACTGTTCACTGTGGTTTAAGTAAACCGTCTCCTAAAATATGAAAGCTATTGTTTACCGTGGTTCCGTCGTTATTGTCGGTTTTCTGCCGCTTCGTTGCCCTTCCGCCATCGTTATAGTAGCGACCCGTCTGTGCAGCCATGTTGTCCCAGTAAAAATCCCTCTGCCGAAATGACGGTGAAATGAGATGGACGGAAAGCGAAAGAAAACGAATGCACTCGCGGTACGCCCTGCAGATTCCCTTAGCGACCGTCAATTGGTTAGTCACCCATCAATCTTAAAAGAACGTAAAACATAAACCAATTGCAAATCGAAACTACTAGCAAACGATTAATGATTGGATGAGCGTGGATTTCAGTTTTGTCAAATGAATGATGCACTGCTTGGATAGCAACGCCCACGAAACGCAACAATTGGATGTTATCGCTGGCATTGCCGTATGACCTGAAAAGTGCAAAGTGTCCTAAGTGTCCAAACACAAAAAAATTGCAATATAGATAGTATTTTAAGCATTGCATTTTTGTTTGTATTGTTCCGGTAATTCGTTTTATAGACGTGATTTTGTGTGCATAACGTTAGCAATGAAAGACACACAGCTAGGATATTCAAGTAACGTTTAGATTTGAGATAAAGCGCATGATTGTATAGCTATTGTAGCTTTTAGTGACACTGTGTCCGGCCTGGGTCGAAAACGTATTTGTATTGAAAATGCATATAAATACATATTTTAAGTATTTTCAAATACATTTACACATTATACATTTGATTTATTTAAATTGTTTTAATGGAAAACCAAATACTTTTTCAAATAGTATTGAGCCTTTTAAAAATACATAAAATACAAATAGAATTTTAAAATACTTTGAAATATTTCAGTGATAGACAACAGAAATGACCAAGCCAGCAACAATGTAGGCTTCATACTGAAGGGGGTATCCTAGAGTTGTTTGTACAATCTTTGTGAGTGGCCGATGTGATGTCAGCAAGCTATAATACTCAGGGCACTCCAGGGGAACTACTAGGGGCTAGGGGTTGAATTTAGATTATGAGCAAGGGTAGCCTACGTTGGCAATTTTAAACAACCCATGCACTGCCTCTAACAGACAGTAGCCTAAATGCCCATACATATCTTTGCACTCAGACTTATTTATAAGCTGCTTGCCAGTTTATTTGTACCCATGCAATCTTTTTAAAGTTAGTGGCCTTTTACTGTATTCTTTTTCTTTTTCTGTTGTCAAAGCATTCAACTGCCATATGTACAGTTCCACCTTTTACATTCTGTAAAGTTAGACACTGATAAAATAGAATTCAGCCATGCATATTCACTGCAAATTAACAAAGAAAATTGGAACAATTGGACTGGGGCAGTCAGCAGTCCCCTGACACGTTCTCATCAAAATGCTCAATATACAAAGGTTCTCGCATATCCAATGCTTTTCAAGTCTTTTAACAGCTTGGTGCAATTGCATATGTAGCACCACTGGTCCACTGGCCTTATGTTGTGAAAGTATTTTCAAGTAATTCCATTAAATCAAGCACTTTGTATTTGAAAATTCATTATTTTGATTTTTTTTTTTAAAAGACATATTTGAAAGTAATTGCAAATACATGGAAATTTACTACTTTCAACAGACAATCTGGAATTTGATTGACATTTGCCTTGAGCTTTGACTTACAAGTAAATGCATGCGTTACTTTATTCAGTTTGGCAATTTCAACAGTCAATAAAACTAATCATTAAAATCATCACTAAGTTTCTGAAGAAAACCATCAGGCTCGCTTTTACTTGTAAATCATTAAGCACAAATTTTCTTGGAATACAGTCCAGACACTCAAGTTTCATACACATCTGGGCTTCGTCGGGTGATGCAATCTGCCACCCATCAACCGATTGTAACTCAATCTATTTAATCCTCTCAAAGTTCTCACCAGAGAGTACCATTCACACCAATCTGAACAGGCACGCACCCTGCTGGGAAACTATCGAGGGCCAAACGAGGCTTTCTGATTTTATCTAAAGGAGATTTATATCCTTGAGAAGTGGATATCCTGGCATAGGAGGCTGGAAACAGATGCCCGTCTGCTTCATACTTCAGATGAGCATTTCATCTTTGTATCAGTTTTGCCCGCCACAAAGAGAACCATTCCAATGATCACAGTAAACCATGTGTGTACATGTACTTTATTTTAAAAAAATCAAATTACCATTTTCCAGGAATTTACATTCCAATGAGAGGGGGGGAGGAAAAAAAAAATTGAATCCTGCTTCCAGTCGAGCTCTGATGCAATTTCATGTGGGCCCAACCGCCTGGCATCAAGGGTCCTGTACACTCACAACTACAGCACATTACAACTCAAACCACCCACTTCTGCGTGCGCTACGCAGTCATATTGGGAATTCAGAAAATAAAAATTTGAAAGTAAGACTGGCAAATCATACAAACGGAAAAAAAGAGCTAAAAATATTTAAATATCTATTTTCTTAAAAAAAAATTAAACGAGGGCAAGTGAAAGAAACATCCGAACAGGCAGTTTTTGGAATGTGCTGTCTGGATTAAGGGGGTGGGGCTGGGCCAGACATGGTACAGTTGAAACTTGCACGGCTATAGAAAATAATGGGACGAAAGGGGGGGGATGGGAGGATTAGCCTTAAAATTAAAACAGACAGAAATGATCAAATAAAAAGCCTTCAAAGCTCCAAGGGTGGGTGTGGGGAGAGGGGTGGGGGTAAAAGGGTGGGGGAATTTAGGGGGGGGTTCCTCCTTTCTCCCCGTCAGTCACCGTTGGGAGTGGGGCTCTTTTTCTGGCTGGGCGACCTGGAACGGCTGAAAGGAACAGAGAGGGGCGTTAGTACAGGGCGGAAGCTGGCCTAGCCTCCACAGCGGCAGCGCCCCCCACCCCCCGCGCACGCCCTTCCCCCGGCTCCTGCCTGGCTCAACCGCAAAACCCACTTACTGCTACACTGCACCGTGACCAGGCCACCGCAAAAGTGCTCAGGCGATGAACGGCCACAGGGTCACTCGACTGGGGGGGGGGGGTTGGGCGTGGGGTGTTGTACCCACGCTTTCCAATTGAAAAGAAACAAAGGGATATGCAAAGGGCTCGATCAGGGACAGAGAAAGGAAGCTGATGGGCCGCAAGGCAACAGGAGTTAGCAGCAAGAGGGCCGTCTGAGGTGTGACACCACCCTGCGGGGGAAGGACGCGAGTCGGACAGGAGCCGAGGACTGAGCGTGCACTTCCTGCACTTCCCCCCAACCCCCCCACACCCAAACAAAAACAGAGTTGGGGGGGAGGGGGATAACAACAACAACAACAAATGTATAAAAGGGAAACAAAACTGCCTCCAAACAAGCATACTGTTAGGCACGAGACTCCTGTGCACCTGCTACTTAGAGGACAAAGGGCGTGCTTCTGGGCTGCAGCAGCCCCAGACACACGTTAGGATTCAGAACCCAGGGGAACCCAAGTCCCGGCCACTCAATCCAACACATGGGCCCACCTACTTTAAGGACAAGTGTCACAATTAACAGCTCGAGTTAAAACACTGAAGCCACAGAGTAATGTCCATAAACAGTATGTTAATGCTGCATCTCCCAAGACCAACAGCTAAATGCCCTCTATTTTTATAGAGCGTAAATCAGGCAATCCCTCCCAATGGCTATTATTCAACACAAACCTTTTGAGATACCTTTTACCCAAATACGACAAACAAACCTAAAAACAGTTAGGGAGGGAGTGCAGAGTACAGAAAAGGCTATACCACAGAGAAACTGCAGAAACGATTTTGTTACTCTAGGTCTTGGGAGCATGTGCGTTCAGGGCTGGGTTCTGATCATAAATGACAGTGACTCTTGAATGGGTTACCTTTGAAGACACTGGCAGAAACAACAAGAACAGAGACTCGACGGACGCGAGAACTTGGAGACACACTGGAGGGTCTTGAAGTCTGATCTCTCGTCAGCTCTCCTCTCACCCTCAGAAGCTAAGCGAGGCCGGAGCTTTGGGCGGGGCTTACAAGGCAGCGGGCGCCTGATCTCAGCACGCCGTTCAGGTGGGGAATGGGGGAGTGGGGAGGGGGGGGGGGGTGGAGAAGAGCGGTGTGTGTATGCGCAGGAAGTGTCTCGTCGGAACGTGCGTCGGACGACCTCTTTAACCCCCGATGGGCGGAGGCTGAGGTCTCGTCAGCTCTTTTCCCTCGCGGACGTTAAAAAAACTCAGCAAGGATGAACCTGGTCAGGGCTTGCGCAGGTCGACTCCCCAACTCTAAGAAAAAAAAAAAAAGCCTGCAGAAATTCGTCACTGTAGTCTGATCACGTCTGATTTCTCTCTTTTGGGGTTTGTTTTCACTCTGAAGCTAATCAACAGGGAGGCTGGATCTGAGGAAGAAAAAAAAAAAGAAAAAGAAAGCGGGGCCTCCAGCCGTCACCCAAACAGCGCCCCCTGGAGTCTGAGCTGATCAGCTTTGTGCGTCTCTGAAGCTAAGCAAGGTCTGGCCAGGTCATTCTTGGATGGGTGACCTCCAAGAGAAAAGAACATTAAATCAGGGTGTTGTAAAAAAAATAAAGGTAAAAAAAAAAGAAGAATACTATATAGAGGGGGAAATATTGTCCTCCTCGAAGGAGCGAGTTAAGATCCCTGACCATACTGTGTCCTGCACCACCCCCTTTCCCCCCTTACCTGTACCCCCTTCAGACCCCCCCACCTAGCCCCGCCAACAGCCCTTCATCCACTCGGTGTGAGGAGTGCCTTCTGGGACGTCCAGCAGAAGCCCACCCCTCCCCCCCAGGTGGTCAGGGCTGAAATGTCTGCTCTAACGACTCCCCCTCTCCTGCCGTGTATGGAATGAGATCTACGGTCACATGTCAGCATTCCTCACTGGCTAACAGAAGAGAAAAGGGATAACCCGTGTGTGTGTGTATGTATATATGTGTATGTTTGGAATTTCATGCTCATTTCATTTGTACATTAGCATACATTCCTGCAAATAAAAATCAAGTAAGCTTAACACTACTTTAAAAGCTACAAGTACAGAAACAAATTCATTCTTTGCAGTAAAAACAAGGTTTTCGTGGGCTGAGAAAAGGTGCACCGCTGATCAGCTGATGCGGGGGACTTACCCGTCTCTCTTGGGGCTGGGGGAGCGGGACCTGGAGCGAGATCGGGACCGAGAGCGAGAGCGAGAGACCGAGCGCCCCCTGGGGCGCGACACAGAGCGGGAACGAGAGCGAGAGCGGGAGCGACTGTGGGAGGAGAGGAGGAGAGATGAGCGCACAGCCAAACACAAACCTACAGCCGCACTCAGGGGGAGGAGAGATGAGCGCACAGCCAAACACAAACCTACAGCCGCACTCAGGGTGAGGAGTGGAAAGTTCAGGGGTCAGAAAGCTTCTTCCACACATGAAGGCAGCCAGCTGATTTCATTACTTAGGCTAGTTCTCTCTCATGTCTGAATATTTCAAATAAGATAACTGGAACAAAATACCAGGGAGGACTTACTTTCTGAGCCCGGATTTTCCACTGATGCTCGGGATTAACCTGGTTTCCAGTGAACAGTTTTTGCGCAAACACTTAATTGCGTAATTTTATTGATAATTGTAATGGAAACGGTGGAATTTGAAACTAGTCTACTTTTTATACGTTCAACAGGAGTGGATAAAATATTGGCAAAGCAACATTTTTTTCTAAGCCAGGCCAACACGGTGAGCATAAAGTGCAGTGGAAACATTGCATTGGATTTTGCTGTACTGTTGCAAAAATTTCCATCGGCAATGAGAAACAAAAACAAAACATTTTAGGAAAAGAATTGGCGGAAACCTCTGATTTATAGCTTCTCAATATCTGCGGTGGTCAATACCACACATACAAACGAATACTTTGGAATGCATGTCACTTTTGGCAACATTATACATAACTATATTATAAAAACAAAAATAAATAACTGGTGCTATTGAAGCATGTCTTTCACGTGCTTCAATAGCACCAGTCATTTATTTTTGTTTTTATACTATATTTATGTATAATTTTTGAACAGACATTTTATTTTGTGGATATACTCAAGTGAACACTTTTTTTTGTAAGTGAAAAGGATTCTCTCATATAATGGGGCCTACCAACTAATCCACATCATATTAAGGACTAAGCTTGGCATTTCTGGATGGGACAAGACTTGTGAATTACATGGAGTTATTACATAAACCTGTTTAATCTGTAAAAAACTGAGGATAGCCAAAAAAAAGTCAATCACCTTAGGTCTCTAAGGGTTTGGTAGACACACAACCACCGCCTTTCCAACAACTTTCTGTTTATTTTGTAATTTTATTTTATTAAAGTAATATTTCAAGGCCTAATTCCATTCCACTCAAGAGATATACCTTTATGCTGCACTTATTTTGGGTAACACATTTGTACAAATCATGTGTGGGCCTAATGTTAGCAATCCTTATTAGCCTCAAATCAGGAGGGTACAACTCAAGTTACTGCAGTAGTTATTACAGCATGTGATAATTTTAATAGTGGCAAGTCTATTTTATGGGATTTGTTTATTTTTGTCATCCTCCATCTTCCTCCAACAGGAATGGGGAGATGACAGTTGATTAAAAATATACTTGGATCATTCGATTCCCATTCATTTTGTCTTTTTAAGCATTATTATAGCCTTGTTTGGGACCATTATATTATGTATGGGAGCCTAAAGTTTATAATTTATTTGCGTTACAAAGGTTCTAGCCAATATGATGACTACAATGATGGTTATATTGATCACTACGGTTATCATTATACAAAGAGTTCACCTCCCTGGTTTGTGCGCAAAAACAAGCCATAAATATTCTGATAGAAACACGTCAACGTGTTTTTTTTAAATTCAATAAATAACTGTCGTGGGACAGAACTTTTTTTGTTGCCAACTTCTACTCTTCATTAATGAGCTCAATCATATCTTGATCTGATTTGTATAAGAACCAGTTACACTGGCAGACTACAAATGCGGTCTAAAAATGTAGCTGTGGTCAAGTACAGGACTGAACAAGTGTAGAGCCGTCTAAAACTTTGAGAAAATTTAAAAAAATAAAATAAAATAAACTAAGGTAACTGCTAGGAGCAAAAACCACCATGCAGAATGGCCCTCAAGGACTGGAGTTGTGTACCGCCGCATTAGGGTCGCAACCAATAGTAGCTGCCAATGTATAACCTGTAAAGTTAAATCCTATTTTACATCCAAGAGGGAGACTGAGAACGTAGTGTTCAGAAGAAAGTGAGTGCTCTCTCAGACCACGCCCAGTCTCACCTCCGCACTGGAGTTCGGGACCTCCGCACTGGAGTTCGGGACCTGGACCTGGCAGGAGAGCCAGACCTACAGGAGAGGAGCACCAGAGGACAGCAGTCAGGCACGCTCATGGTTACAAAACACAGCATGCCTACACTCACAATACGGTACAACCAAGAAAAAAGGTCTGGTGGTGGTCCTTCTCAAAGGAGAGAACTACATCCACAGCGAGCACCTTCTCTGCAAAAGGTACAATCGCACAGTGAGCCCTCCCAACGTGAGCACGCCGCAGGAGCCCCCTCAGGTCCTCACCTGCTTCTGCGCTTGGAGTACGACGGGGAACGGTACCTGCTGGATGAGCACAGCCAAAACCAATCAGTACCACGTGGCAAACAGGGCAGACAGGAGGTGGAAAGATAGGGGAGGGAAGGAGGGGGGGCGTGGGCAGGAAGCTTACCGGTCGTTACTACGGCTACGGGAGCGGTAGCGACGTCCTCTGGACCTGGAGCGGGATCGAGAGCGTGAGCGGGAACGAGACCTGGAGACACACACACGACGGGAAGGGGTTAGGCGCGAACATGTCCATTCGCTTAATTACAGGCACGCTTAGCCACAGCAACCAACAATGCTCTAGACAAGGACTTTAGCAAAACACAAATTTAGCCATTTGTACAGGTGCTCCAATGTCGTATGCACATACACACTAAAATGGTCAAATTAAGCAATAACAATGACAATGCTAGCAAAGAATTGATAAGTACTACCGACACATACTGGTACAAATGTTAAAAATTTTTTTTAAAATAAAATAAAAAAATTATTAAAAGTTGTTGACATTAATTCAAAGGACACCATCAGTAAAGCAGCGGACGACAATCGGGGAGGTTTAGAGGGCGGTCAGTACCTGCTTCGGCGGCTGCCGCCCCGCTTGCTGAAGCGGTAGCAATCATACGCGTAGTGGCCCTTGTCGCCGCACTGGTAGCAGCGGTCGTTGGGGTCAAAGTGCCTGCGGCTCGGCCGGCCGTACCGGGTCTTCCTGGACAAGCCGGTGGAGAGCTCCACTCGGATCCGAGACCCACAAAGCACTCTGGGGAGAAAGAGAAGCGTGACCACAGGGAGAAATCACTCCAACAGAGAATTAGCACCATTTGGATTAAAATACTGAGGCGAGAGTCAGTTTCTCTAATCAGCACTCAAGTTGATTAATCATTAAAAAGACACTTATTGTTTCAGAGACAGTACGAAAAAACACAAAAGTTTTTCCCCGGATGGTGTGAATAAACAAGTGCCTTTCAAAAGAGTGGTAAACTTAAAAGGTAATATAAGGGGTTAGGATCCAAAGGACATTGGAATATTAATTCAACACTAACATCCCAAAGGTGGGGGTTGGAGACACTTTCGCTGTTCATCGGAGAACGTCACTCGGATTAAGATAACGTCAGATTTACTGGTGTCTGTACAGCAAAGAACGTGTGAATTAGGACATGAGAGCATGGGGCGCGCACTTACTTCCCGTCCATGCCCTTCACAGCATCCTCGGCATCTCGGGAGTCTTCATACTCTACAAAGGCGAAGCCGGGAGGGTTCCGAGCTACCCAGACGCTGCGTAAAGGGCCGTAGTAGCTGAACGCGCGCTCCAGCTCGCCCTTGGCCGCGCCATTGCCCAAATCTCCCACATAGACCTTGCAGTCAGTGTTGCGAGACGAGCTGTGGGACGAGGAGTAGTACGACATCTGCAATCTTAAGGACATGGTTGGGAAGAGAAGAGGAATCGGTTAACTCATCTGCCGGGTTAGGAGCGCTCGTGCTTGGCAAGCAAATAATGCAGTTAAAACACGTGACGCTATGCTGGCAAAGTGCCTTCAAGTTTATTAGCAAGGAGTTCAGAATTCCCTTCCATAACGTTACCACTACACGTAAATTAGCTGGCATACGGACGCTAGCCTTCACAGCCTAGTACAATGTGAGGACAAGTCATAATTAGTACATGTAACGACACTTTCCCACTGGTCCTAAGTCCATGTAAACAAACCTCGTTTGCGCCTTACCGAGAAGTTTACTGCCAGCTAGCACGCACTTCATCCGCCAGGAAGTTGAAGCATGCGTGAGTATCTTGACGTTAGCCAAGTTACAACGGACAAACCGATAACGGACAGGTTTCGCCAAGTGATCACCTTAAAGCACGCACAACCAAGTGCAATATACGCTTCCTAGCTCATTACAATACAATCAGCTTGCCCGTTAAATTTAAAACAGCGGCGACCGCGCACACGCATTGGATTTGCTCATATAGACACATTAGCTACCCAGCTATGCTAGCAACAGGGTAAAGGCCCAAACCTATGATACAATTTTTATGCATTACGTTTCCATAATTAAAGTTGCAAGCCAACACAATATTGTGACCATCTTGGAAGAATATTATAAATGTGTGCATGCACGTTTTAAAATGTACGATTTCAGTTAATTTCCTAATATTTAACAACCAGGCCAAAGCATGAGGCGTCCTACGAGTGTGGCTCTGTAAACAATGGCCGCCGCTCTTACCGCCAGTGCCTTCAGTTCCGTGAGTGAATACGGTCTTGTTTTTCCGTTCTCCTACAAATCAAAAACAAATTCGGAAACCTTTCCAATGGAGAAAGGGATAAAATAACTTATCACGTCAACTATTTGTTAGAGGACATAAAGCCTGCAGTTGTCCCAATGGCACAAGGGCCTACTTACCACCCTCTTCTACAGTTCGTTCCCGTAATTTGTTCCCTTGCGAAAGCAAAACCTACCCGGGTAACTACCGCACATGCGCACTTTATAACAATCGATTTTGCGTTCGACAGACAGGAGGGGTTTCCCTACAGAGGTTAAAGGGGCTCCGCGCAAAACACAGTCCTCAGCCGAGAAAGGAGTTTGGATAAGTTGTATTGAAAAAGTGTTGAGCTCTTGCCTGTAAAGTCTTAACTTGGCGAATGGCATACTTGTCATCCCATTGTAAGGGAAGTGCTGACAACATTGTCGTGTCCTACACGTCAGTGGGAATCAACATCCTATCAGAATTTTCTTCGTTCAGATTTATATTTTCATATTTTTTAAATAAAATTAAATATTCAAGAAACCATTGTATACATGCTTGCATTAGACTTCAAAATGCATTCCACCCCAATCCAAAGATTTAATAGCACGATGTAGGCTACAAGAAATGGTGTTAAACATTTAAGTCCATTAATTAGGTTTCTGGCTTATGCAATGTTTTCTTAGTGGATTTCTCCCCTGCTATCTTTAATGTTATTTCTTTTTTATTTTCCTTTTCTCAGAAATTACATTGTACTGCTCTTGTTGTTTATTTGTATTTATTTGTCCTTTATTTTACCATGGAAGCCCCAATGAGATAAAAATCTCTTTTGTGAGGGTGTCCGGTCCAAGAAGCAATGTGCAGTACGTAAGCTGAAACACAGAAGAAAACAGATAACATTCAAAAAGAAAAACAATGACCTAAAAAATGGTATTTGGTTGTTAAATACATTCACATACTTTTTTACATATTTTTTTTG
Source organism: Anguilla rostrata (assembly GCF_018555375.3). Taxonomy (NCBI): domain Eukaryota; kingdom Metazoa; phylum Chordata; class Actinopteri; order Anguilliformes; family Anguillidae; genus Anguilla; species Anguilla rostrata. The sequence goes on along the minus strand of NC_057944.1, from coordinate 28,992,477 downwards.
CCAATAATTTAAAAAATAACGTATCGCGTTTTGTATTTCAGCAGTAAAACTGCTTATGCTTACATGAATGCTGCAATAGGTTATGTACACATTAATCTCATGTTGTTCAGAAGCTCTGTTTGGAAACTCTGAGAATGAATTCCTCTGAGAAATCAGACGCTGCGTACAGCAGTTCCTTGGTAAAGTTTCTAATGAGCTTCTTGTATTTCCAGCTCACAAACTGTGGCGGCTTTTTCCCTCTTCGTTTCCAGCATGAAGTAGCCTAAGCTACGGAAAAGGTGCTAAAGAAAAGAACTGGGTTTGTAGCTCTTGAGATCTGTGCTCTGGCATATGAAAATTTTACCCCCCATGAAATTGTACCGCAGCCCCCACCCCATCACTTCTGCATCACAGGTCACAGTAATGTCTTGCACTTGTATAACTGAAATGATGTAGTGTATGCTATGCTACTGTTGTGCAATAAAGGTGTAATGATGCTGTTGTGCTGTAAATGTATACTAATAACCAGGACGTGAATTACAGGGGGTTTGGGGGATTCTGATGCCCCTTAGTGAGGAAGTAAAAACAAAAGGTTAGGGGGATTCAAAAATCTGTGCATAAACTAGGTACTTCTAATAGTAAATATTCAAATGTGTTTCGCCAGGCCTGTCTGAAGTGAAATTGTAATACAATGCGAGTTTCACTCCCTCATTACATTAGCACATTAATTGTTAAAAGAACATGCCATTTGTACTATGGGGAGGCAAGGGAAGCTCAGCCCCTCCAAAAGAGCTGAGCTCCCCTGAACAGACTTTTCCCACACAAAGTAATAAGTCGTATATGGTATGAAACAACAGTATGCTTTCTCTTTTGTGTGAATTTGCATCCTGTATACTCTGTATTTAGTTCCTGACCAGCTGAAATGTGTACATTCAGTATAAGAGCATATTTTCTTTCTTGCACAAACATGCAAGTGTTTTTGTAAATTCCTAATTTTGTAAATTACTGAAAAGTTAAGAAGGTATTATCCATTGGCCAGGCCCACAAGGAGTACAGTACCCAGATTGAGTCTACGACATCATAAAAGTGTCAGAACCTGTCAGCCCAAAAACATTCCGCGCAGTTTCTATTTACTGTTACAATATAAACTACACAGCAAAATCTGAAACGTGTCATTGAAACAGAGGGCTAAAATTCCAAGCATATTATTGGGGCTGCTGTTCCACGAGTGCTCCTTCAACTCTGAGCTGACAATAAAGACACAGACTGCTGGAGTTCAAAATAAATAAACTATATTTAATAAAGTCAACTGGAGTTATTACAAGTCTGTTTTTTTCCAGGACACATTACACGTCATGCCATGTTCTCCAAAACAAGTCATTATCCTCAATTTCTTTTTTTCTTGCTTTTTTTCCTTTTAATATAAAAACAGTTTAATATTCTCTTCTATTAATTTATTACAGTACTGCATGTATATTTATTTTCTTAAATCGTAAGATTCCTTAAATTATTTCTACAAATATCAGGCAGAGAGAAAAGGTCACAGATAAGTTTTTCCACAAAATACACAAGTGAGCAAGTCCCCAGAGTGGAGTACCCAGCATTTGGGGGACAGGACACAAACACGGATACAGAGATCACATATACCAACAAACTAACAAACAAAGCAACAAAGACAAGGAAGTTCTCCTGTTCACAGCTTTTTGCATATGTATAATAAACATTTCAACATAATTTTTAAAAAAAGAAAAGAAAACATGTGTCAAGCTTCGTTGGATTTTTCTAACTTTCTTGTGAACATTAATAGGTTAGCACTATAAGAACAGACTGTCGGCAGACCAGTGAATAGTCAAGCTGTTTGGGATGGCTTGTTGATGGACAGCTCTACGGACAGCCACGTGCAGGAATGTGTATTTGGGGTCTGGGGTCTCCAGCTTTTCCTTCTTTTCTTTTTTCAGGGTAACTCCACCCCAGCGGCTCCTACTTTTGCTTCCACTGAAGGCTCCAAAAACAATGGCAGCAACCACACCTGCCTCAGGAAAGTGCCTCAATCAAAACGAAGACCTCAATGTCTGCAACGGATCGTGCTGAGCCATTGTAGGGCAGTGGGGGTGGGGGTTATGCATTTGCACATTAGAAGCACACTATCAATACTGCAGGGAGAATTCACTCATTTACAGCAATGGCATGATCCAAAGAGTTAGAGATGAACACGAAAGGTTATTATTTTCGGCACAATTATGAACAGATCGCTTGAACGAAATGTGGTTATAATCGACCCCCACTGGCTTTGTTTGAGTCAGTGTGCTAAAACTGCCTTAGTGGAAATACCTATCGAGTTCAGACCACTAAAAATGCAACACAAATTACCTACACATAGGCCAGATGACACCAAATGCAACTGGCGCCCAGCTTGTATTGAGAAACTCTGACAGAAAGTCACAACGTGGGATGTCGTTGTATGAAGTCTCCAGAAGATGTTGTTTTTTCGGAGTCTGAAAGTTATTATTCTAGAACAATATGGGACATCAAATTGTGACCAAAGTCTCCAGTGCATTTCCAGTAAGTGGGTCCTTTGAGTTCAAGAGCGTAGTCTCAGTAAACAGAGTTCAATGTTAGGAACAGTCACCAATCATTAGCAAAATAAATAAATAAATACATATATAAATAAATATGGTAATAAAAAAATTTAGGAGGAAATATTCCACATAAAATGGCTGACAATCGAACAGAGGTATATGTACAAGGGATACAAATTGCTTTGAGATCAGGCTATGATGTCAGCTACTGTAAAAAGAAATAACAGGAAATGAAAAAGTAGCAAAGAGATTTTCCTCTTTTCAGTAGAAACTTAGAAAAATATCTAAACGTTTCTTCATTGTTAGTAAACAGCAATTTCTATAATCAGTACTCCTGCAATACTCTTTATGTATATGGATATAGAAAATTACCATTGTGTTTTCAGAGATAGAAAGAACTGCTTAAAAAGTTTACAAAGCTGTTTGGAGGAGACCAAAAAGTCCATGACACAGAAAATAATTATCTACTGTATCATATGTGCAATCACAAAAATGTAATGATTGGACACATTCCTGAAGTCCATCAGCAAAACACACAGCAGGCCAGGGACATAGCAGTCACAGACAACACATTTATACATATATACCAATATAAATATATATGTATGTCTTCAGATAAATAAGAATATATTTCACATTCATTTCGTGCTAATTCACAAAAGTCTTACATATTATTAAATTTTGATATACTCGTGTGCAATTTGGATTGCAATAGAGTCAAATCTAAGAAGACATACAAACTCCAGATACAAACTAGGAAACAGAAACCAGTCAGATCAACACAACTGTGCACCAGTGGTGGTGTAAGTGTTTTTTAAAATGAATTTTTAAATGCCTCCCAAAATGATTGATAATCATATGACAGACATTCATTAATGTATGATCAAGACCATCCATATCCCGAGCTGTTTGTAACTGAGTTGCTACTGTAAAACAAGAAAAAAGAAACTTCATAGTTATCTGTATCGTAGTTATCAGTGTCTTTCCGGTTTGTTCTCCCAGGGGGCAGCACTGAGCATGAGTCAGACAGGTTTGCACGTATAAGAGGCATTCCACCCGCCTTGTCCAGACAGTCTCTTTTCTCAGCACAGTCCCGTTCCTCACTCCCTAAACTCCTCACTCTGTAATACTGGCTCTCATCACAGCTCTAACGGCTCGACTGTGACCAACCCGCCATCGTTCACCATTCCACAGCCTGCTAAAAATGAGGGCCCCTAAAAACGCCCTCTCGCTAATTCCCCATCACACACTCACTCAGTCATGGCTCGCGGTTAAAACTCATCTAAAGATTGTAAAAAAAATAAATTAAAAAATTAAGTCCCGAGAAATAGAAGGCTGTGTGATCAAAAATAAATACAAATTTATATTATTCAAATTATCTCTCCTTTTCAAGGGATTTTCCATATGGAATGAGACCCTCAGGTCATATACTGGTCATACTGCAGAAATAAATGAATTTCCCTCTCGCCTGCATGCGGTACCTCTGGCTGCTTTATTGCACTTCCACCTCAGACATACGCCTCACCGCCCCAGTCGCCGCCATTTGGGCGTGTGGCTCTTCCCCTGTTCTGACAGCATGGGGTGAATCAGGGAGAAATGGGGCACACAGCATATTTTATTCCCTAAAGCTATATGCTACTCCACCTACAGCGCTGAGACTATGTAGGCAGTCTATTGCACATGAACTCTTAAGCATTTTGGTGTCTGTTATCTGCTAAATGCAAACAGAACTGCACAGTATTACAGCACAAATACTATATCAATAAATAAATTAATAAATTAATTAACATAAATAAATAAATAAATAAATAAAACATATTTGTTAGTTTTTTTAAGGCAATATAAAGGTTGGACACAGTACCTCAAAGTAGGGTATCTGAACCCAAGCCTGCAACCAACACATAACAGTCCCATCCCACTGCTGAGAACATTGTAGAAGGACCCAGGGCAGGGTAGGGCCAGGCAGGCTGTGAAGGAACACTTCCACCCAGGCTCCCCACTCCTGAACTGCCGCTTGCTTTTGGGCTGGGAACCTCCCAGGGAGCCGGCTTTACGAGACGCACACAGGACAGCCAATCACGAAAGCCCAGCCCGTACCCACGCTCACCCCCGCGTGGAGAGGCGTTGGGCTTCAATCACAAGGGAGAAGAGCCGCGGGGGGACACGAATGAACACTGCTGAACGAGCCTTGTTTAAAAAGCGCTGATGTAGGCGGAGGTCTGGGCGTGACCAATCGGCTGCAACGCCATTCAACTGGGGCGGGGAAAACAGCGAATGTGACCACTGACCACGGATCAGTCAGCCTTCTTTCACAAAATGGCTGGGTGAGAATTAGGACAGGGTCAGCTGATCCGGGGTCAGTGTTTTCAGGCTCTGGGATGTGGGGTGTGGGTGTGGGTGGGGGTGGGGGTGGGGGGGGGGGGGGGGTGAGGTTGGGGTGCATCTATGTTTTGCTGCTTGCACTATGTGAACTCAGATAGGAGTGCCACACTGAAAGCAGAGCCTCCTGGGAGGATGACACGATTCTCTACATAAAAAGAAAAAAATGAATACTGTATCTGAAAATTTCACCATTCATGCGTGTTTTGACCATGCCGTGCTCCACTACTCTGTCATGCATCACTATTACATCATAGCAACAGGTTAGCTGACATATCAAAAGGACTCAGCTGCTGTGAAGTCAAATGTTACAAACTACAGATTATCACAAAGACAGACATATTAAAATTGAATTAACAACATTACCATCTTATATTTTCCTCTCTAGCAGGCCAATCACTGCTCTTATGCATCTTTAACACATGCATTGTGGCCTGCCCTCCAGCCAGCTCAGCCTTGGACCAAGCAATCACCCGTGGACCAGTGGACCAACGAACCAATCACCTCGCTTCACTTCTTTTGTGCAAGAGTGCTAAAATATTGACAGTGCACTTCTGTTCAGACACGGATCGGTATTCTGACAAAGTGGGGAAACAAATTTGAGAACATGAAGACGAATCTGAGAACGTGCAGATAAATCTGTGGAAGTGGAGACAAATTTGAGAATGTGTTTGCCGTGTTGCTGTGAGTATAAAGTAGTGTGTGTTTCAGCTGAAGAGACCTGGTGCAGGCTTCCTCTCAGGTCTTTTAGCCGATATGTAAAATATACGCTGAACTGTAAGTCACCCAGAAAATGGGTGCCTGTGAAGCAAATGTTTTATTTTCTATTTAACCCTTATTTAACCAAGTCAGTCAATTGAGAATTTAATTATCTTAATATGTAATGTAAAATACCACCATACAGAACAGTTGCAAAGGAAAACTTGGCAATTAAATACAGAATCGCCATTTATAGCATGTTTGTTGACTCTGCTGAATCCTGGAGTAATGTGAAGTAATTACCCTAATTTACAACATGGAGGGGTAAGCGGGAGGGTCAGGAGGGCAGTGGATGGAGCGACTGAGTGTAACCGACTGTATGAACAGTCTGCAGTTTTGGGCTTGTGAAAACTCATCTCCTTAAACACAGGGAGAGAAGACCATTCCAGAAAATTCCATGCCAGGTTGGAGCTGCGAGGTTACACTGAAGCGCTTGGACACCCTGTCCTCCCGCAGCCCAAAAGCTCCGAGCAGCGCCGGCCGTGGCGTGCGCTGTACCTGCAAGCTGTCGCCATACTGTTTGTCTTCTTCCAGCAAGACACAGGGACGCATTGAATTTGCATTGCGCCCACCATGCATTTCCAAAAGATGGAGCGTGACCAAAGTTACACAACCATGAAAAAGAGCTCAAGGTCAGAGAAATGCAGGAGACACTGTGTCTCTATATCTAACTATCTCTTCCTGTGAAACTCTGGGGTTTTAAATAACTGGGAAACCACTTTTCCCCTTCTCCCAGGCAACACATTGAAGAACACCAGACGAACACTAAGCCCATTTTTTTTTTCAAAAGAAACCAAAATAAAACTCCCTGTCGCTAAAGGCACCAGGCTAGCTGTCCTCCTGTCAAGACAAGCGGACCATCCAGACACTAACAGGCCAAATTAGGATTTCTTTACTTCCTGTCTGACAGCAGACATGTTACTAAACTCAACGCACACTTCATAGGTGCACTTAAAACCCAGCGTTATTGGCCCTTGTGGAGTATCTCCCTTCCAGGTGACCCAAAGAGACCCCTCCCCTCTAACATTTTTGGAAAGAACTTTACACTTGTAAAGAACCAAATAATCAAATAAATACATATATATATATATATATTCCATCAACATGTTATTTTGACTGTTCCACTGTTGCACAATTCCCCATTTACACTGGGCAGAAGATGGACTGAACTGTTTTTTTCTGTTTTAAGTTTCTCAGGTTGCTGATAACATGGGACTGGGCTTGACTGAGTCCAATGCCTCATCTTCTGCCACAGTGGGGGTTTTTAGGCCAAAAGCCAAGGGGATCCAAGCAGCACATGTGACGAAAAGGCCCTCGCCTTTACGTCCTTCTGAGGGGCTGTGTCTGTACCCGAGGGGCTGTGTCTGTACCCGAGGGGCTGTGTCTGTACCCGGCGCCTAAGTGTGAGACAGCGGTACGATGAGAAGGGCGGGGAGATCCCGACCCCAGCTGCGTCTCTTCATCAAACAGACGCGGGAGTTGAAGGGGAAAGGCGGGGTCTCTCATGCCTTGAGGTCCAACAGGGCACCAGGGACAGCAGGAGGGTCAGTCGAGGGGCAGACCCTTCCCCAAAAAATGTTCACCATGGTGCTGCACCCCGTTCATATGCTAAACGGAATCCCGTCTCTCTCTCTCTCTCTTTTTCTGTTCTTCATTGTCATTATTCTCACTCTCCTGCTCTCTCCCTACATGCTGTCTCATTCGTTCTCTCAACTTCTCTTCCCTTCTTCCTCTCATCTAATTTCTGATACTCATCCCTTACTCCAGATATCAATCTCTTCCTTCTACACTCTCTCTTTCCTTGTACTCATTTTTTCAGCACTGGTGAGTGTGTGCGTGCATGTGCATATTTGTATGTGTATGTGTGTGTGTATGTGTGTGATGTGTTCATGTATGTCCATACAGCTTTCAAGGTGTGGAGTAGGAGAGTGAACTTCATAAGGGTTGTAGAAAGAAGTATGTTATGTGAGTTCATGCATGCATATGTGTGTGTGTGTGTGTGTGTGTGTGTGTGTGTCCACCCTTCCTGTGCATTTAAAAGCCCTCTATGTGGCAGTAGGCCTCCAGGCTGGAGAAGAGGATGTAGAGGAACCAGAGGCCGAGGAAGAGGAGGCAGGTGAGCACCCGCGCGACCCGGGGGCCGCCCAGCTCGCCCCCGATGGAGGGCCGTCTCCGGAACAGCAGCACACCCATGCAGATGAAGGCGAAGATGGTGAAGAGCGTGACGGAGAAGGCCAGCGAGCCGGGATCCACGCGGAAGGCCTTGCCCTTCACCCGCCAGTACACGGCCGCCACCGACCACGCCACCCCGATGCCCAGGAACACGTTGACCGCGTTGCTGCCCGTCACGTTGCCCACCGACGCGTCCGCATACTGGTCCTGCGTGGCTGCCACCTTACTGGCAAAGGTATCTGAGGGGGGGAGAGAAGAGAGGAGAGAGAGGAGAGAGGGGGAGAGAGGAGAGAGAGGAGAGTAGAGGGAGAGGGACGAGAGGGGGAGAGAGAGAAGAGAGGGAGGAAGAGAGGAGAGGAGGAGAGGGAGAGAGAGAGGAGTGGGAGAGAAGAGAGGGGAGAGGAGGAGAGGGAGAAGGAGAGAGAAGAGAGAGGATAGAGAGGAGAGGGAGAGAGAAGAGAGGGAGGGGGAGAAAGAGAAGAGAGGGAGGAAGAGAGGAGGAGCAGAGGGAAATGGAAAAGAAGTGAGAGAGGGGAGAGAGAGACAGCGAGGCAGGGGTTGGGATTGGGGGTAGAGAGTGATTATAGACATTGAGGGAAAGAGAATGAGTCATGCACTGAACTTGTGCTAAAAATACTTGTATGTGTTTATTTCTTTTATGCAGTTTATTTTAATCCCCATTAGCTGCACCATAAGCAACGACTACTCTTCCTGAGGTCCACAAGTGTGTTGTCAGTTTCACACACACTGTTAGCTGTGGCTTCTCTTAAACATCCCCGCGACTGCAAGTAACAGCAACGCACCTAACAGTGAAATGTGTATCAGCACGTCAGTGTGGGGGTGGGGTGCAGGGGACAGGGCAGGTCAGGGGGGGCGCGTACGGCACACGGAGGGGTGCGTTTGGCGGGGCGAACGTGGCAGAATTCGGCAGCGCGTCCGGGCTCGCTAACCTGGAATGGAGGTGCCCAGGGCCACGAACACCACGGCGGTGACGGTGTCGCGGAGCCCCACGGTGCAGCCGAAGTGCGAGGCCAGGTCCCCGATGATGGCGGTGAGGAAGCCGATGACCGAGATGGACACCACGAAGCAGGCCCAGCCGTTCCAGTACTCGGTGGGCGGCACGCAGGCGAACAGGACCTTCCAGAACACCGTCAGGAAGTGCATGACGTAGTCGAAGCAGGAGGGCAGACGCTCCTCGCGCCCTTCCTCTTCCTCGTCATCGCCGTCGCCTAGGGAGGGAGTAGCCCGCAGCCTCAGTTACACAGCAGTTACTCTGTCCCATCGCCGACACCATGCCTGGGCTGTAATCATCCCAAACACCATGATTACGAGCTCCTGCAGCCTTTCACCATTTCACCATGCAGCCGAGCTCTAACTGCCTAACCCAGGCCGGCCACAGCAGGATGGGCTTGCTTTTTCATTCTCAGGCTCCTCTCTGGATTTCTTCCCACCCAGGAGGTTTTTCTTGGCCTGTTTGTTTTTATTTCTACCTCACTTCTTGGATTTTTGGGGTTTCAGCTCGGTCATTCTCCGTTTTCCCTCCCTCCTCTTTTTCCTCTAAGGCATCTTTGTTACATAAAGCACAATACAAATAAAACTGAACGGAGCTTAATTCAATTAAATAAGCTCTTTAGAGCCAGACAGAGCATTTGGCCTCTGAAAAACGTCTCCTGTATGATTAAAAATTAAAGATACAAAAATAAAATCTGTTATACGACTAAAGAATTTCTATTTTCCACCACGCTAGATGGAAGGTATTGTTCAAACACAGCTCAAATGTAACTTGTGTTTTACACCACAGCGACGAACATAAACTGTTCATTTTATGGGTAACAATCAATTTACAATAAGGTCACATGAATTGCCATTAATGCCAATTCATGTAACCTTATTGTAAAGTGTTACCATTTTATGACTAATTCAAATAAAAAGTAAAAACAATTACAGTTTTAAGGTAAAAACAAAGTAAAGGAAAAAGTACCTGTATATGGCTATGGTAAAAACAATGTCATTGGTTGCATTGTACAGCATCACATTTTGGAGCAACCCTAGTGTGTGGGTACTCCACATTTCTCCATAAGTAAGTCTGTAAAGCTGCACTGACCCCATCTATCCACCAGGGGGAAGGACAGCACCACAGTGCTCCTACAGCCAGAGCGAGACTCTAACACAAGCCCCAATCACGTCTCCATCTGCATGCAGGGTGGGGCTATGGGGGGAATCAGGGAATGCTTTCCTGGGCACTAGTGGGTCCAGGGGAGCCCCCAGAGGTGCGGCGTGTATGTGTGCATGCACGCGGAAGGTTGAGGGTGGGGGGGGCTTTCTCATACTTTTACATTTTTTCCCCTGCACAAATAATGTTTACATCTGTCCCCGTCTGCAGAGACCACTCAAGCATTTCTACCTAGCGTGGCGGTGAAAACATGCAAATGCAATGGCTGCGTTTAGAGCTACTTCACTTATCTTCGACTGAATCTTTCAGCGCGACCGAGAGAGCATTGTTGCTTGGATACACTGACACACGGCTGCGTTTGTGCACACACGCACAACACTGACAGACACAACAGTGCGCACAGCCTCACCTGCACTGACAGTCACAGCCTCGATGAACTGCTCCCTCCAAGAGTGAGTACCAATCACTAGTGCCAGGTTGGTCTTCTTAATGAGCTTGTCCACTGTACTCTGCCAATCACAGTGAGAGAACAACATGAGCATCCAGTCACAGACAAAGGAGAGGTGCTCAATTATAAAATGACAGGAAGAAATAACCAAATAACCTTTGTTGAAAAGGTCAGGAACTAATTTACACCATCTAAATAAGTAACAGCATCTGAAATGAGAAAACAATGCTTTCATCTGAAGCGAGAAAGCACTTTCAATAAGATAATGCTCACAAAGCATTGATTGGTTCTTACAAATAAGGCACTCATTTAAACACACACATGCACACACAAGTAACATGCAGTAACAGAAACTTTCAAGGCCTCAAGAACACAATTTTTGGTTGTTTTTCTTGACCTGAAGAACTAGCCACAAGTGTAGAAATATTCAGGACTGAAAAGAAAGAGAACCAGCAGTTCAGCCATATCCAGAACCCCTGTGCTGCCACGTGGCCTTAAAATGACCTCCCGCTCGTTAGACTGACATCCCATCATGAACAGTCATGGCACCCAACTGAGTCTTGCTGGATATGAGTGAAGAAGTTCCACCACTCTGATTGGCTGTGGGCCAAGTCAGAGACACAGGTGGATTTAGGTTTGTCAGGGAAGAGCACCCAATCAGAGAGGATCTCTCATAGTGGACCCAGAGGCCCTGTCGAATCATGGAGCTGGGTCCATGCACCTACCGGATTGAGGATCCCATTGGGAGTCATTCCCTGTCGGATCTGACGGGTAAGAGGGGGTCAGAATGGGTGAGTTTCTTAACTAAAAACAAAGAGGTTCTTTCGGACTTGGGCCTAAGCTTAAGTTGTGCTTGTTGTGATAAGTAGATATCAATGACATTGTGTAATACATGGGCTCTTTCAGAGTGAATTCTGTGCAGTGATTTTAGTCACTGAGTCGTGTTAAAGTAATACAGGCTACAATCTCAATGACAAAATACCAGAAAGTACTACCTAATGAGAAGTTTCCCGATGAGTGATGCTCGTCCTCTGGTTCTGCATACCACATTCAAAACCCATAATTATGAATATAAAAAAACTGAAATCACCCACGTTATTGCGTCAGCAGAATTATTAAAGGAAATAACCAACGCGGCCAACTCCCTGCCAGGCTTACGTGAAACAAGAGGAAAGTGAAATTCTGTCAAGCTGTCTCTCTGTCAGGCACAAAAGTCGCCAGATTAGCCTCGACTCAGATGATGCATTTTTATTGTCATATCTGCCCGTGGGTGATTATTTAATTTTATTCTGCTTATGTGTGTGGCTTTAAAATGCCAAAAGCAGACTTAGCAGGCCTAGCAAAAAAAGAGTAAATCTCTAACTAGATTTTAATACTGGATTTTTTAATAAAAAATGATTACAGAGGTTCTCTCATGTATTTAAATCCTAGTGCACTATATTAAATATGCATGCAAATGCAGCTGCTGTTTGAATGTAAATTAAAATATATGGAAAGATATTTACATATGACATTTGCATTTAACTACTTAAATACGTCAAGTACATTGTATAAGATTCACATCACATTAGGCATTTAGCGAAAACACTTTTTTGGGGTTTTCGCCAAACACTGAAAATGACGCTAAAGATGAGACTGAAACACAAAGCCAAAGCGCTGACGATGTAAATAAATGTATGAGAAAGAAGAGCTGTCCCTGCCTGAACTTCCTCTGCTCTATTCTCACCAGAACGTTTCAGCTCCAAGGTGCAGAAAACCTTTTCTCGGTTTTCGCTGCAGTGTTTAGGCGTTTGCTCCGTGAATGCCATCGCACGTCTCACGTTATGAAACGCTTCAGCCCTCAGCGCTGTCTGAAGTCCACCGCTTTATCTGAGGTTTCGCTCCGGAGAAGATGGCCTCTCGACCAACAGGAAACCTCATGTAGCATTTGGGATTACTTCCTCAATTGGTATGCATTTGGCCTCACCCAAATACTCCATCCATCCATTACCTATACCCGCCTGTGCAATTCAGGGTCACGGGAGGGCTGGAGCATATCCCAGCATGCATTGGGTGCAGGGCAAGAACGACCCCTGGACGGGGCGCCAGTCCTAACCCAAATACAGCTTCAAATAAAAGGTGTTTGGGCAAATCTGAACTGCAACCCTGTGTTCAGTGCACCCTGGTTGTAATGGGGAGGGATGCGTTGGCTGTTGTTCTCACCTTGAACTCGTAGGACTCCTCAATGACCACCTCCAGTCGGCTGTGCTCCCCTAGTATGGGCTTCCCCATCTCCGCGATACGACGGGCCTCCTCCTCCTCCGCACTCATCTGCCCCTCCGGGTCCTCTGAGAAACGGACAGAGCAGGGAGAGAGAGAGAGAGAGAGAGAGGCAGAGCAGGACAGCCCACAGAGGGAGCGATGGAGGGATGTAAAGATGGGGAAGAAGGGGGAGTGGGAGAGGAAGCAAGTGTAAGGGAGAGAGAGAGAGAGAGAGAGGGAGAGGGAGAAAGAATGAGAGGGAGGACAGAGAGAAAGGCATAGAAAGGGAGAGAGAGGAAGAAAGGGCAGGGACAGAGTGTAAGAGGTGCTGATCTCATTCTGCTTCTCATTTTTAATGTCCATTTTACACACCACACATCTGCTTTGTCAGTAGGTATTGCTCTTGTCCTTAATTGCCATTCTCACTCTCATTTTTGTTTTCGTTAGTTATATATCTATGCCATGACAATGAAGGACTTGTTTTTGTTCTTATTATGACAATGGCTGTGTCCCAATACGAAAGGACCTGACGTAGAAGGCAGCATTTTTCCTTCGTAGGCATGTTCCAAACCGAAGTCTTCCTTCTTATTTCGGTGCCTTATTTCAGTGAAATTTGAAGGCAACATCTGATGCATCCTTCACTAGGTAGGATACCCCATAGGTCTTTGCGATTAACCCAGACTTCTCACTTCCGTTAAATTAATGGCAGCTAAAACCATAAAAGCGCTGGAGGCAGAGGAGTTTGTTTATCAAATGTGAATATACAGAGAACTTGATAATTTGTTCTAGTTATATCTATAAGAGCATTTAATTATTTAATACACTAGAATCGTGTTTAATGTTTTTAAGCCTTGGTGAGCTTCCCCTGAATTAGCCAGCTAACTTGCTTGTAATAACTTCCCAATAGAACAAGCTAATGTAGTGTTAAATTGGCCATCCAAAGGACAACGGTTAAGTCTTTTACAGTTAATGTAAGTAAAGAATACTTAACACGATAATCGCTAAAACTGAAAACAGTAGCTAAACCAGTGGCTAGTAATGTAGTTAGTTGAACGTAAAACTAATTTAGCTTCCCCATAAATAGAGAATCAGGACAATTGCGGCTACAAATCCATATTTACTTGCGTCGGGACGCTCAGCTGGAAAGCAAAAGCCCACAGCTGTAAGGGTAAACACTGATCTTGTGTGGGCACGTGAATGCTCTGTGACATCATTCTGCCTTCTGAGGATACTTTTCCGTTAGGACGCTACCTTCGGGAAGGAGCTCCTTTCTAAGAATGCAGGCAGCGAGGCCGTTACCTTCGTACGGGGACACAGCCAATAATCAGGATTTAATTTAATTGAAAGAGAAAGAGAGGGAAGGGAGGAGGATACAGCCAGAGCCGTGTGACTTGCTGTTCCTCAATCAAAACTGCAACAAACAGCCGAACAAATTCAGAAGACTACAGGCGTGAAAGAACGCAGCCCAGACACACAGCCAATGCACTCGAGTGTCAGTCAGTTCTCTGTGTTCCTGTTCAGGGAGATGTGCTCTGGTAGTCCTGCCTACAGCTCATCCGTTGGCTCTGCAGAGAAGACAGGAGACGGCTGCTTCATCTCCTGCCTCCTGAGCGCGGGGATCAGCCAGTGGGAGAGGACCCGTCCGCTTGGATGGCTCCCCCTTGTTCTATCTGTGTGATGACTGATGTTTCCGAGACTCTAATTACAAAATGAACTCTAGCCAGAGCAGCACGTTCCCTAAACTTTTATGTCCCTATCCAGCTGCTTATGTTATGCATCATCACAGTCAGTCTAGAATAATACCAAGACCACTTCAATGCATCATGCTGCATTTGTCATAGTGTGTGTGTTCATGTTTGAGTGTGTGTGTGTGTGCATGGTTGTATGTGTCCAGTTTGCATCTGTTAAGTGATTGCTTGTGTGTTAAACAGAAGTACTGAAACCAATGTAAGGATGTGCAGGGTTTGTTGATGTGCAGGGTGTGCGGGTGTGGAGGGTGTGAAGGTGTGAGGGTGTGTGGGGGTGTGGGGGTGAGGGTGTGAGGGTGTGTGGGTGTGTGGGGGTGTGGGGGTGAGGGTGTGAATGTGTGAGGGTGTGTGGGGGTGTGGGGGTGAGGGTGTGAGGGTGTGAGGGTGTGTGGGTGTGTGGGGGTGTGGGGGTGAAGGTGTGCAGTAGATGGCTGTTCAGGGAGGTCTTACCCTGGTTGAGCAGCAGAGCTGAGGAGAGAAAGGGAAAACAAAATGGTCAGTGCACACACAGGTCTAAATCAGCACCAAACACAAACAAGCACTACCCTCCTTACACCTCCTTAACCTTCTCACACTCTGTAACAGGGGCTAAACTGGGAGCGCAGAACTGAATCACCCTTTTACCAGCGGCTCTCTGTACTACACCTGGTGAAATTCTGACCCTGACTACAAACTCATCTGTCAACTCTACTGAGCATTCCAAATAAAGGGTAAAAAGTGGAAAAAGCATTTTGAAAAGAAAATGACAGTACAGCTCCGCGAGTGCACAAAAGCAGCAGAGAGTTCATATCCTTATGAGACCCACAATACTTGCAGTCCAGACATAAGTCCACTATCTGTCACTATTGCTGACGAGAGGGAAATAGCCTGTTTCTTTCATGCTGCCTAGTTGCTATCGACCTGAAACTTGAGCTCAAGCAGAACATATTGCTGAAATCAATTCTGAGTGTACACAGGTCAATTGAGGTAGTTTTAGCATAAACAAGTATAAACAATGTACATACAGTCAAATGCAAGTAGCGGCATTTTTGGATTTGAAATAAAGCTATGAATATGAGGTTAAAGTGCAGACTGTCAGCTTTAATTTAATTCAAGACCCCCTGGAAATCTTCTCTGGTGATGCTCTGCCAGACCTGTCCTGCAGCCATCTTCGGTTTCTGTGTGTTTCTGGGGTGTTTTGCCTACTCTTGTCTTCGGCAAGTGAAACACGTGTTCAGCTCGATTCAGGACGGGTGACGTATTTGTCCACAAGACTGTTTCAGATCTCTACAGTTTTTTATGCACTTTTTATGCAGCCAGGCCATTCTGTTCCTGAGGCTTACCAGGCTTTCCTGAGGCTTACCAACTGTCCAATTACTGTTTGACCCCTAAAATAGGAGGACTATGTACAAAAAGGGCTGTAATTCCTGCACAGATCACCTGATAAGGAAGGAAATACCTTCAAATTAGAGCTGACAGTCTGTAATTTAACCTCATATTCACTGTGTACCTCATCGACTTATATACTTATATACATACATATATATATTAAAGCCATAAGCTGAAATACACTACATACATTCACTATACTTGTACTGTGCAGTGAAGCATCACAGCACTCTTTAATAACGTACATGCATACATGAGCATAACTGTAATGTATCTCTCCAGTGACCGCTTTCCAGTAACATGAAGGCCGACTATCACAACACACACACAAAACACACAGATATACATACACACACATACACACACGCGCGCACACACACACACATACACACACGCACACACACACACGTATGCACACACACACACCTGAAATGCCCCTCTTGAGCCACCTGGGTTCCTCCAGGACGATAAAGAAGTTCTCGTGCTTCTCGTACTCTTCATCATCAATGATTTTCACTGTTAGGGTCTGCCTGTGGGCACAGATAAACACAGACAGTCAGACATACATCAGTGTGCTGGTTCTCTCTCTCCCATCATACAGCATATATCATAAGCTTCATATACACATACTCCGCACACTCACACAAACCATACACAGTGCCTTCAGAAAGGCTTCACCCCCACTTGATTATTTGCAAATTCAAATTCAATATTTCAACTCCTATTTAAGTGACTATTTATATGGTCAGATGAAAATATTTAGATGTCTTCCGAAATATTTAAAAAACAAAAACATGAAAATGATGTATTCACCTCCTTTGCATTAGCAACCTAAATTGGGCCATGTGTATTTTTTGAGAGATCACATTAAATATGTTAACGTGGTCCACCTATGCTGATTTTGAAGCCACCAGTGCTCAACTGCACGATTGCAGAATGCACAATGCAACTGAAAAAGGGGGCGACATAGCTCAGGAGGTAAGACCGATTGTCTGCCAGTCGGAGGGTTGTCGGTTCAAACCCCGCCCTGGGCATGTCGAAGTGTCCTTGAGCAAGACACCTAACCCCTCACCTCTAACTGCTCTGGCAAATGAGAGGCATCAATTGTAAAGTGCTTTGGATAAAAGTGCTATATAAATGCAGTCCATTTACCATTTACCAAAAAGCAGATCAGATCAGTCATGCAGTCGTGAAGACAAGGAACTCAGTGAAACCTTGAGACGAAGTTGTTAGGAGGCTAAAGGTTTGGCAAAGCTTCAGTCCTTCCCAGGATATCATTTAAGTCCAGAAAAAATGGAAAAAATATGGCACAACCCAGACACTACCTGGTAAGGGCACCTGGTGTTTGCCAGAATCCAGGTGACAGGTCCTGAAAACCTAAAGTTTTTCTGCTTGGCTAGAAAACAAAGAGCTATGTTTGGCACAAACCAAAAAAACAGCCCATCACCCAGGTTAGATCATCACTGCTGTCAAGCATGGAGATGGCAGCATCATACTGAGGGGTTTCATTTTAGCAGGAAGGACAGGGAAGCTTGCTGCCATCGAGGAAAAGATGGATGCAGGCAAAGACAGGCACATCTTTCAGGTGAACCTGTTGTAGTCCACAGAAGATCTGTGTCCTGGGCATAGATTCATGTTCCAACAGGACAATGACCCAAAAATACAGGGTAAAACTACAAAGAAATTACTTAAACCAAGAGGGTCAGTGCTCTAGAATGGCCCAGCCAAATCCTAGACCTAAATCCCACTGAAAATCAGCGGTAAGACCTGAAAATTGCGGTCTATCAGTATTCTGTCTAATTTAGTAGAGTTGGAGCAAATTTACAAGGAGGACTGGGCAAAAAGGCAAAATCTAAATGTACGAAGCTCATACAGACACAGCCAAGAAAACTCAGCTGTATTTGCTGCCAAATGCCTATGACTCCGGGGGTGGGGGGAGGATACTTTTCTAAATGCAAAATGTAATTCAATAATTTTTGGAAGAAATGTTGATTAAAAAATAGAATGGATGCTTGGTGTAGGTAAATTCTGTTTGGATCAGTCCTTCAGCTGAGGGGTAAACTCAACCTGTCTCCCCCATCCCATTTAAATTAATTCTAGTTCAGTTCATCCCAAATGAGTAACTTTTTACACCACGTGTTCAGACAGTCTGCCCTCCTTATGTATTTTTTCATTTCATTCAGACAGGCTAAGCAGAGTGGGTTACAGACAGAAATGGGATCGCAGCACAGAAAGCTTCGGCAGGGAATCAAACACTGGCTGCACGGGGGGGTTCACATACGAGTTACGATCCCGCTGCTCTATGGACTGTACCACATGATTTGCCCCTTAAATTAGCAACTTTTAAACCAACAGGCCAACGCTGCTCCCATTGATTCCCAAGCACTTTCCTGCAGATGTCAATGAATTTATTCAGGGAGCACACAAAGTGAGACAAACAGTCACTTCCTCCCCTTGCGACCTCTGAAATATTAACACAGGCAGCCTCCACTTAAATCACTTCAGAGGCTGGGGTTGCTTCAATATTTAATCACTTGGTGGCTGAATAATTCAGCCATAGACATGCACACCGGTTCCTGTGCTGGAACACTCTCCTCAAGGCTGGTGGGGGGCGTGGCCCTGCTTTAGCCCCTCCCCCATCCAACCCTCCTCATCAGTTACTGGGCAGCATTGGCTGGGGGGATGTACCCCCCCCCGGGTGCACCCCCCCCCTAAAACACCCCCCACCCCTCAAGCTGGGCTCCTTCCCCTGAGTGGCCTCCTCCACAGGGAGTGTTGGCTCCCAGCAAGCCAGGAAGGCATGAAGCCCAGAGGGGAGGTGACAAAGGTGGGAGAAACTTTGCAATGCAGGAGAGAAGAAAGACAGGAGAAGGAGAGACGAGAAGAGAGGACCGCGAGGTAGAGCGGCGAAGCAAGAGCGCTTGTGGCGGAATGAAACGCGGGAGGTGTGCTTGTTGACAGGGGGACGGAAATCACTTCCTTTCCCACGCAACAATATTTGTCTTCCTGTCAGAGTCTCCGGGGGCATTGCGGGTGAAGCATCTCCACAGCAACTTGGCCCCTTGTGGCAGAACAGGTACAGAAAGGAGAGAGAATGGAAATGTACTGAGACGGAGAGGAAAGAGGGGGACAGGAAATCAGCTGCGCTTCGTCTCTTCTGAAAACAAAACAGCAGCGCTTTGCGGCGTAAGAGCACGAGCCACGTCCGCCGATCCTTCACCCTGACAGGGTGACAGGGATGTTTCCCTGGCAACACTCCATCATGCACTCTCTGGCGCTTAGGTGACAGGTCATCAGATAGGTGTGACCGCAGAGGCAGACCGATTCGAACGGAGAGCGCTAAATCATTTAGGCGGACCCTTACCAGACCAAATAACCCACGATTCTTTGTGCAATCTTGTTCGAAAGTCACAATAGATGCTGCGGAGGAGCAGCTGCAGGCGTGGAGGTGGTAGGGCATGATGGGTAATGCCGCGTAGACGGGTGTAATGTGGTGTGGGGCCTGATGACTTAGACAGGATACAGCTGTTTCATTTTGTTAGATGAATTACGATGCTATTCTTCAGGACAGGTCGGGAATTATGCGTTACTACACAGTGCTAGGCAACGCTCTACAGCTCTAGGCTATGCTGTACAGTGCTAGGCTATGCTGCACAGAGCAACAGTGGGATATACTGCATTGTTTCTGAGGCCTGCACTATAAAGTGTAGCTCGGGGAAATGTAAAATTTAGCTCAGGGATGGAGTGCAGTATTTCTAAGGCCACTGCTTTACCTCTTTGCCCAGAAAATGACATATTCCAGTGTTCCTCACAGCAGTAAAGCTGTGAAGTGCACAGTGATGCACAGCTAAAGGAAACATTGCACACTTCAGTAATACTTAAGGACAACACCGTTCTCTTCTGCGTGGGTTACATCAGGACAGTAATTTAGCCATGTGTTCCTGGGGGGGGGGGGGGGCTGTTTATTGCATGCTGAAGGAAATGTCGAGCGGTGTAATTCGGCGTGTAACAGCGCCGCGCGGGCTGGCTCGGTAATGCGGAGTGTAACCCCGGGCGACGCTGCGGCGCACTGGCGCATTGTCCTGCCGGTCCCGCGCGGAGCGGAGCAGACTCAGAGGCCGGGGAGGACTCCCATTATCCCGTCTGTTGCTAACCGCGCTATTAGCCCAACGCGCTAGGCAGCGTCACGCAGACTGAAACTTTAATGGGAAGAGGATCCGCGGGCGCACAGATAGCCATCGGCCCATAATGGACACGCGTTCGGGAACATGTACGGTGACTCACCGGAAGCGTCAGCTCTGACTGTAACGTGCCCGATGCAGCTCACACCAGCTGGTGTGTCACATACCTGTACAGGTGTACAGCCTGACAAGACACACGCGCACACTCAAGGAAGGAAGTCTGCACTGCATTGAAGGAAGTCTGTACTGAGTCGAATGCAGTGACCATCGCCGTCTTTTGCTGAACTCAAAATCACTCCACCCCTGTTTAAACCTGGAAGGTGACTTTAAATAAAAATTTAATAGATTTTCCACTGTATATATCCAAGCTAGCAGATGGCAGCCACACATGCAGTAGTTGCTATTCAAGGGTAGTTCTACAGAGTGTTAGCTGAGATTAGTCTTAAACGTGCTCCTTTGAGGGAATGAAGCATTTAATGATAGCTAATGACCTGCATCTAGATGGCAACATCGATAAACAGCATTAAACCGCACTGTGTCAGCTGCCTGGTTCTCCGGTTGCACACTGATTCATAACAACTTGTCCAAAGTACTTTTATAAGAAGCACGCACGTGTGCAAAAGCAGAGCGATTCCTCGTTTCAGTAAATAATACAGCACGGCTGCCGCTGGCACAGTCTCTGACACTTTCAGGCTCATACCAAAAGAAAGGCAGTGTACACACATCCCAAAAATCCACGGGTGTCAGGGGTAGAAAGGGGACTGATGAAGATAAAGAGAGGCATTAAACACTCCCAAACAAATTTAATGGAGGGAACAGTGTTTCAACCTGCAAGGACTGCTGCCATGTAACGGCAGGTCAAAACTGTATGGGTCCATTTAATACAGTGTGTGGGTGTTCCCTTTCTCCAAACTGAGTACCATATCAGAAAGCACTTCAGCAAAGCAACAAAAAAGAAAAGAGGTCACGTTGAGCTGCTGCTGAGTCAGGGCCACAGTAAATACGCAGTATGGAACCACCTCTCTGTGATGGCGGTCACTCTGCACCCCTGCCAGATGCCCAAAGCTCCGCCCACCACTCCCCGACGAAGAGGACTGCGGACTGCATTGTGGGAGTCGACCCTGACGGGGTCAAAGCATCGCCCTCCCACCGCGCTCAGAGACGGAGGAGCCCTCTCTCGCTCGCGCGGCTTCACAACCCCCAGCGCGCGCGGCGGCCGCTGCAGACTCAGCGCTGGAGGTTAATGAGTGCCAGGGAGAATTGGCCACTTCATTTGTCAGATCCCGAGTCTGGCTATAAAGCTGCTGTCGGAGGCCGGCGTTGGGCGGCCGGCGGGCGATGATCTGCAATCTGTGCAGGTCGTCAGCGTGGGGACCGCAGCACCGAGGACTCCTCGAAAACGATGAGCGTGACCGGCGCTGGAGGACGCGGCAGCGTTTCATCTCCCCCCGAGCCAAAGCCTCCCTGCAGCCATGTAATGCCTGGGAATTCAAAAGGGGGACCGCGCACCCCTGGGGGGAAGGGGAGGGGGTCCTCGAGGGTCCTCTTTCTCGCCCTCTCCACCTCAGCTGATGTGTGGTGAGTGGCACAAAATGGCTGCCATGGTGGTGGCTGAGGAGAGTTTTCCCTTCATCACTGTAAAGCGCTACATCAATGCAAGCCATAATTATTACTGAAGGTACTGTGGGACGTCCCTAGCCAGGCTTGATATGCAATGACAATTTGGGAAAACATTTCAAAACATAAAACTTTTTTTAAAAGTATACAGCTTATAAACTTACGATAGGGGCACCCTGGATGCCACTGAGCCTGGGTGGGAGGGTCCCTGGATCAGAAAAGCTTAAAACCCCCGATATAGCGGTCTCTCAACACTGCCACATCAGGAAGACGTTGCGAGTGCACAGAATGCTGGTCAGCTCTCCCTCATGTGCAGTAGACTGGACGCACTGCATTTACTGTACACCTGCAGTTGTGGTGCAATTAGAAACTCGAACCCCTTCACACAATCTGAAAGCTGCCAAATGCGCAAACAAACAGTCGCGCCGCCAGCTATCAGATTACATTAAAGTGGCTGTGACACATAGCCGCGGTGACCCGGTGACAGCGATAAGGAAGCGTGCTCACTCATCCCTCTCAACCCACTCATCCCTGCTAGTACACAGACCCACGCCCTGCTGTGTCCAGCACAACAGGGTGTGGGCGGAGGGACGGGGGGAGGGGGGGGGGGGTGCCTGTATATTCACAAGGCCGAGCCTCACAGAATTTGGCCCCGATTAATAATGTAGCAGCTTGCGAGGCATGCTGGGAAACCAGGGGGAAAAAGGGCGGAGTCAGACTGGGATCCTCTTTGCTGAGTGGCTCTCTTGCAGGAAGTACAGCTCGTTTCATTCGCTGGCAAACACAGGGAGGCCCGTGGAACAGTCTTCTGATGTTTCCATAACAAACAGAAAAAACTGTGAAAGTGTTTCTGCAAAACGTTCAAATCACCAGAGGCCCGGGATTAGGATCTGAGACACTTCTGCTCCAGGTGCGGCTTCCATTATTGCATTATTAGAGCAATGTTTGCCAGACAGTTGTCTGTGTGTACATTTCACAGTACATCTCTCAATAAAATGACGCAATGAAATTCAACGCATCTGCATACATTTCAAGGAGTGGATGTTGATATGTTATCGTAACTCAGCATGTATAATGCAGAGACTCAAGTGTCCCACGCCCAAGGACCACAACCTAACTTCCTGTCCACAACCTAACTTCCTGTCCAACTCAGTAAAGCATGATATCTCACTGCTGTTAGTACAGCATTCAGTGCGTTTCATTCCTGCTAAAGCTCCTGAGACCTGGCAGAAGAAATTTGTTTCACATTTTTTGACACAATACAAATACCTTAGATGTCAAAAACATATTGCAGTGAAAATATTTTCAAAAGTATTTTATTTTTATTGAATGTCCCCTGTAGTGTAGTTTTCAGCATAGTGGAATATATGGTTCTTGAGATTAAGACCAGAGACAAAAACAAATTGCAGGGTCTCAGGATACCGCACTCTGACCCCCCCACCCCACCCTGTCCAGCCGCTCCCCACCCCGCCCCGCCCCGCCCCAGGCCCTGCCGGGTGCTCACGTGGTCTGGTCGTTGGTGAACTCCAGCTCGCCGTGCGTGTCCTCGTAGTCGACGCCGTTGCCGCGGGCGGTGCCCGCCTCGGTGCGGTAGGGCAGGATGACGGTGCCGCGGGCGCCCGAGTTCCGCACCACCGTCACCTCCATGGTGCCCACGCTCTCGCTGACCCGCAGCAGCCGCTCGCCGAAGGTGAAGATCCCGGCGTGGTCGTCGTCCAGGATGGTGACGGTGGCCACCAGCGGCTCCACCAGCCGGCCCTTGGGGGCCACGCCCGCGCCCTCGCTCTCGAACATGCCCTCCGCGTCGCCCACGCGCAGGTTCAGCAGCCGCACGAAGAAGTGCTCGTCCTCCTCGAAGATGTCGTCGTCGATGATGCCCACCTGCACGCACGGCGAGTTTTAACGCCTTCAGTGTGTCTGACGCTCAGAGGCCGCCCACGCTTCCCCTAGAAACAGGGCTTCCCAACCCTCCACCTGCTGGTTCCCATGGTGACTCAGCACTCGATCAATTAACCAAAACCAGCAGACCCTGTGGCTCTCCAGGACAGCTTTCTAATAATAATACATTTTAATGCATTTTATAATCATAGTATGCACACGTATATGCATATTTAATTCAATTATAAAGTGTACAGAGCCCCAGAAAGGACATAAAACAAAACAAATATTTATGGAATGGCCATGTACTAATAAAGTTGTGGCCTCGTATTAATGATCTATTGGCTGCACGATCGTAACTCCTGGCCGCAAATTAATGGTCTTGTGGCCGTGCAATAATAAGTGGCAGCCTCAAATTAAGAACCACATTCCCACAAATTAATATGGTGCGACCACAACAGAAATATTCATTTCTCTAAGCCCCCTCCAGGGCTATGTAGAAGTGCTTGTCATATTATCAAAGCACTGTGAATGACAGGACTGAACACCTGAGAGACTGCACACTGTTCACAGTCTTTTAACACAAATTTGCTTTCCAGGTTCCTGTCAATCAAAGGACTTTTTTTTAAATCCCGCCCTCCCACATGGGTACCATTCCATTTTCAGAATGGAAATATGACAAAAGAGCATAAAAAATAAAAAGCGTTCAACATAGAGCTATACATATTAATGTTTCAACAACATGTGCCCTAAAATACCAGTTCCCCAGCGGCTAATGTCGGGGGACCAAAACTCGTGTCAGCCACGGTCATTTACATACTCGCCTCCAGCCCCCCCTCCCCAAAAGTCCCCTCTGATATCTCTACTAAAAGCCCTGCTCATTACCTTTTACACTGGGTAATTGTAGTATTACAGCCCCGTAACATTTTGCGAAAAGGTCAGTTTTTTTTTACTATGGCTGACATATGCCTACTTGTAAAAAGAAATTCAATAAAACACAGCATTGTAGGAGACTGGGGAGAAGCAGCTCGGGTTGAGTCGCTGTGGGATAACCCCTGGGCTGAGTCTTTGCTTCGCAGCCCTGAGCCGTTGCTACGCGGCTGCTCACCGTAGCACCTGCACTGGCTGGTCTGACGGTTACAGCCTCACACTGCAGCTAGAGTGCTCCACTCTGACAGGGCTACGGAAGTGAGCTCAGAGGCCAGGCTAGTATCTCACTTTAACCTTCCCCCCTTACTCCCCTCTACCCCCTTCCCTGTCTCTGATGCCTTCCCGTGAGTCTTTCAACCGTGGGTGCCAAATCTTATCCAAAAAGGGCCAGTGTGAGTACAGGTTTTTTTATAGCCCAAGGAGAAGACACCCGATTCTACTTATCATGGTCTTGATTGAACACCATGTTAGTTAATTGGTCGAATCCGCTGTCATAGTGCTGAGCTAAAACAAAAACCAGCACGACTGCACACCCATGCATTCGACTCACTAGATGCCCGGCTCTACATGCTTAACTTTAATTACTGATGGGGGTCTCCCTACTGTTGTAGCTGAAATTTGGGGAAACTCAGTCTCTGAGGAGGAACGCGGTGTGGCCCACCTTGATCTCCTTCCTGGCCTCGCCGGGCTTGAAGACCAGCGTGCCCTCGCTGTACTCGTAGTCGGAGCCGGCGTTGGCCGATCCGTCCTCGGTGCGGTAGTCCACGTAGAAGGTGCTCTCGCCGGCGCCGCCCTGGCAGACCACGCCCAGGCTGAGCGTGCCGCAGTTCTCCATGCACTGGCAGTGCGCCGCCTCGAAGGCGATGCGGCTGCAGGTGGCCAGGTCGTCCGCCTCGGGCACGCCCTCGGGCGCGGCGGCGCGGCGGGCGTGGTCGGCCGCGTGCTTCTTCAGCACGTTGCCGGCGCCGATCATCATGCGCGTGGCCTGGATGCGGTAGAAGGCCCGGCTCTTCTGCTGGTGCAGCAGGGCGTAGTAGTTGGCCAGCTCCACCAGCTGATCCAGCTCCTTGTCCGGGTACTTCTGCTTCAGCTCCTTCAGGATGCGGATCACCTGCGCGTGTGGGAGGGGGAGTGGGGGAGGTCAGAGGTTAGGCTGACGCTGGCGACGTGTGGCACAAAACCAGTGGGCGCATGTGACCGCACATGTGACCAGGATGCCAAACATGTGCACAGTAATGGTCATGGGGACTGTTTCCCCCGGTTTAACTCTCGCCTGTGTAACAGCACTCCACAGCAGGAAACTAACCTCCATCCCACATGCGGCAGATGGTAATCTGTAAATGGAGAAGGCTCTAATCTGTTCAATCGAGCCATTTATAAGAGAACATCATACAAGCTGATTTTGAAGCTGATTTTATAGTGTTCTGATCTTAGAATCATAAAACTGTACGCCATTTGCACATATCCAGATTACCATGGATTAACAGGTGGATAAATGCTATCTCCCATGCTATCTGCCGTTTCCCCTCTCCTGCTCTCCTCTCCTCCTGCACGCCCCTCTCTGCTACCCTCTCTCCCAGGCCCCTCCCTGAACTCCCCTCCCTGCTACCCTCTCTCCCAGGTCCCTCCTGCACTCCCCTCCCTGCTACCCTCTCTCCCAGGCCCCACTCTCCCTGCTACCCTCTCTCCCAGGCCCCTCCCTGCTACCCTCTCTCCCAGGCCCCTCCTGCACCTCTCCAGGCCCCTCCCTGCTGCCCTCTCTCCCAGGCCCCTCCTGCTATCCTCTCTCCCAGGCCCTCCTGCTGCCCTCTCTCCCAGGCCCCTCCCTGCTCCCAGGCCCCTCCCTGCTACCCTCTCTCCCAGGCCCCTCCCTGCTGCCCTCTCTCCCAGGCCCCTCCCTGCCTCCCCTCCCTGCTACCCTCTCTCCCAGGCCCCTCCCTGCTGCCCTCTCTCCCAGGCCCCTCCCTGCTGCCCTCTCTCCCAGGCCCCTCCCTGCTGCCCTCTCTCCCAGGCCCCTCCCTGCTACCCTCTCTCCCAGGCCCCTCCCTGCTGCCCTCTCTCCCAGGCCCCTCCTGCTGCCTCTCTCCCAGGCCCCTCCCTGCTACCCTCTCTCCCAGGCCCCTCCCTGCTGCCCTCTCTCCCAGGCCCCTCCCTGCTCCCCTCTCTCCCAGGCCCCTCTCAGCTCCCCTCTCTCCCAGGCCCCTCCCTGCTCCCTCTCCCAGCCTCCTGCTGCCTCTCTCCCAGGCCCCTCCCTGCTCCCTCTCTCCCAGGCCCCTCCTGCTCCCTCTCTCCCAGGCCCCTCCTGCTCCCTCTTCCCAGGCCCTCCCTGCTCCTCTCTCCAGGCCCCTCCCTGCTGCCCTCTCTCCCAGGCCCCTCCTGCTGCCCTCTCTCCCAGGCCCCTCCTGCTGCCCTCTCCCAGGCCCTCCTGCTCCCTCTCTCCAGGCCCCTCCTGCTCCCTCTCCCGGCCCTCCCTGCTCCTCTCTCCAGCCCCTGCTCCCTCTCCAGCCCTCGCCCTCTCCAGCCCCCTGTGCCTCCCAGGCCCTCCCTGCTCCCTCTCTCCCAGGCCCCTCCTGTACTCCAGGCCTCCCTGCAGCATCCAGCGCTCGCCTTGCGGGTCTCGCAGCCTTGTTGTCTCACGTGACGGCGGTTGCCGGGGCCGTTGCCGTGCCGTTGCCCTCCTGGCAGTTCTCGGTGGTCGTGGCGCCGACGGCTCCGCCCCCGGGCGGGAACTTGCCGTCCATGATCATCTCCACGTCCTTGGGCGTCATCTCGCCCTCGGTCTCCACGACGATACCCCGGCGCTTGTCTGCCCGGTAGCGCTTGTACATGTACTTGTAAAAGAGCAGCCGGCGGTCAGCGATCCAGGCCAGGATCACGCAGATGGGGAAATACAGCAGAGTGACCAGGGCCTCCCAAACCTGGGCACAAAACAACATCATTATTATTATTATTATTATTATTATTGTATAAAACCACAATACTCATACAAACACACACATGCACACATACTTTTCAATGCACTCTGATACACACACACACCAAGTCTGACCGACAAGTCAGAATTCCACCGGCCAGCCAGTCAGACAAACAGACAGACAGACACTCATACAGACAGACAGACAGACAGGCAGTCAGTCAGACAGACGGACGGACAGACAGACAGACAGACATTCATACAGACAGACGGACGGACAGACAGACAGACACTCATACAGACAGTCAGACAGACAGACAGACAGACAGACACTCATACAGACAGTCAGACAGACAGACAGACAGACAGACAGACACTCATACAGACAGACAGACAGACAGACAGACAGACACTCATACAGACAGACAGACAGACAGACACTCATACAGACAGTCAGACAGACAGACAGACAGACACTCATACAGACAGACAGACAGACACTCATACAGACAGTCAGACAGACAGGCAGTCAGTCAGTCAGTCAAACAGGCAGGCACAGTCAGACAGGCAGACAGACAGACACACACACACACACACACACACACACCTCCACGACGCCAGGCGTGATGACAGCCAGGATGAGGTAGAGCCAGATGTAGGCGAAGATGCTCCAGAAGGCGGTGATGAAGAAGACGCGCAGGTGCTTGATCTTGCGCGTCTCGCCGTCGGGGATGACCCACACGCAGATGGCGATGATCACGAACATGTTGAAGGCCGCGCTGCCCACGATGGTGCCCGGGCCCAGCTCGCCCGACTCAAAGTTTTTCCCACACACCTACCGGCGCCAAACAAACAAAAAAACAACGAGAAGCGATGACCGGAGAGGCCTCTCAGCTTCATATCTACTGAGTGCTTTTAGTCTTCATTTTTAATGAGAAAAACTGTCATTAGGGTCCTCTTTGCAAGCTTAAGAGGTCAGTCATGGTCAAAGGTGGGCAGCCTAAAAATGTCAACTGGAAATGAGATAAAGTGACACTGAGTGCTGGCAACCTGCTGGAGAATGACAGGTAAGCTGACAGAGTGAATTAAAAGGCCTGCTAGACAGAGTGAGTGTGTGTGTGTGAGAGAGAGAGAGAGCGAGAGAGAGAGAGAGAGGGAGGAGGAGGGGGAATTCCTCTCGGTCAGCCATATTGCATTAGTGTTATTACATTACAGTTACTAGGAAACAGTGTGATAGAGGGCTCTGTAAAACCCCCCCTGTACACAGACACACACACACACTGTACAGACAGGTGTAGATGCACCAGAAACACACACATCATAGGCCAGGGGTTCCCAATATCGGTCTAGGAAAACCAGAGGGTCAGCTGGTTTTTGTCATCATCTAATAATCAGTCAGTAATATTGGCCCATAAAACCAGGTGAGTCATCAGCAGTTTTAATTGTTCAATTATGTCCTGCATAACAACAAAAGCCAGCAACCCGTGACTTTCCAGGACCAGGGTTGGGAACCCCAGGTTTAAGCAGACCAAGCCAAGGTCAATTTTAATGGAGACCCTGCTTTTAATGAAACCCTTTCCACTGTAAATCTGAACACGACGAAGGGCAAATAACTGTGAGGTAACGATGAAGGAACTGTTCCCTCCCAAAGGGGCGGGGCCCGGTGGATGACTCAGCTAGCACACCTCGATGACGGACAGCAGGATCTCGGGGGCGGACGACCCCAGGGCCATCAGGGTGAGGTTGGACACGGTCTCGTTCCAAATGCGCACGGTCGCCACCGACGTCTCCCCGTTGGGCAGGGTGATAGTCACCTCCTTCTCCTGCAGGGCGGGGACAGAGAGACGGCACACGCATCACCACACTGAAAGAAACACAATGGCGGATTGTGTTGAGTGTCTGAATCCTTTCAGGTGTATTGGCGCCTGTTTCTTATGCTCAGGGACTGGATTACAGGAGCTCCCGTTTATGTTGTCAGGGATATGCAACGAAATATTTTGAACAGGTACAAGACAAATCTCTTTAATCCATCCAGCAGTATGCACATGCTGACGTACACTCTGCCACTAACCACTGCAGAAAAGTCTTATACCTTTTTAGACGATGGACCTGTGTTGTTTTGCATTAAGACATCAAAACTTTGCATTAATATTACATAACATTAATTTAGCAGAAGCCATTTACATAACAGCTTATTAATGTAAGGGAATACAAGTATATGCACTTGAGTTTTACCAGCAATCGACTAGCTATAACAAATATAGACCGTCTTAAAAACATTCTTCTCCCAGAGACAATGCGCTTGCAAAATCTTTATGGCACTAATGTAAGTTACTGTAGACCAGCTCACGCCAGCCCATAATAAGACCCCATAACGGCCGAGGAGACAGCCGAAACAGACGAGTGTTAGGAATCCACACACAGCCCATGATTTAGGCTGTGCGGTCTGTGGAGTGTACCATCCTTCCCCTTGTCCCCCGCCCCCACCCCCCACGCCCCCCAATTGCTTTTCCCAATGGTTTTTCCCTCTTCCCACCTGACCTATCAGGTCAGAGGGTAGGAGATATAATGGTGAGAAACTGATAAATGAGAAGAGCTCTAGATGCCAGAGAGGGAGCTCAGGAGCATAAGTAACCGGCGGCATGTTGCCGGGGGTTTTGTTTTGAGGAGGATTTTTGGCTCGGCTGCTCTCGTTTTGGGACGGTCAGCTGCTGTGATAAACGGCTCTGCTTCTCCGGCGCTTCTCTACAAAACTACCGGCAGTCGAGCCTCGCCCGTTTGCTTTTTTGGAATCACCCCATTAATCCTGTGTGTTTTCTCCTTGTCTTGTTTGTCCACCTGCCAAAGGAATCACGTTTCCCCTCTGTTGTTATTTATTTTTCTGATGAAAACTATCTGAACAACAAGATCTCACTGACTTCCTGTTGTGTGTCGTACAGAATCAATCTTACTGACTTCAATATACGATAAGTGTGTGACACGGAATAAATCTCATGGACTTCATGTGATAAGTGTGTGATGTTGAATGTGGAGGGTCTCCCTGTGTGTGTGTGCGTGTGTCAGTGTGCGTTTGGGGGGGGGTACCCATGTGGGGATATGTGTGTCTGTGTGCGGGGGGTACCTGTGTTTGGGTGTGATGTGTCTGTGTGTCTGTTGTGTGGCCGTACTTGGGTGGGTATGTGCGTATGTGTGTGTGTGTGTTGGTGTGCGTGTGTGTGTGGGGGGGCGGTACCTGTGTTTGGGTGTGCCTGTGTCTGTGTGTGTGTGTGTGTGGGGGGGTACCTGTGTTTGGGTGTGCATAAGTCTGTGTGTGTGTGGGGGGGGGGGGGGGTACCTGGGAGGTGATGACCTCGATGGAGGCCATGAAGCGGTCGGCGATGATGGACACGCCCAGGAACATGTACATGAGACAGACGAAGTAGACCACGGCGCGGGCCACCTGGTCCCCCAGCCCAGGGCTGCGGGGCTTCCAGAGGGGGAGCAGGACGCCGGGCTGGCACACAGCGGGGCCCCCCGCGCACACCCGCTTGCCCCCGCCCGTCCCGTTCTCGTAGGGCGTGGGAGAGACGGACACGGAGGCCAGCTCGTCCTCCATGCGCTGGGACTCCAGCGAGCAGGGCTGGGGCAGGGGGAGGAGCAGGAGGAGGAGGAGCAGGAGGCGCAGGGCCGGGGAGCGGAGTGCCATGGCTGCTGCAGGGCGGGGCAGGGCGGGGCGGGGCAGGGGGAGAGGGGCAAAGAGAGGGAGGGAGCAGATGCTGGTCGTGCAGGAAGGGGTGGGTCCAGGTCACCTGTGAGGGGCGAAACAGAATCAAAATCAATCACAACATCAGGGAAAGAAAAGGCTGTGGGAGTCCAGCCTTGTCATCTTTGAGGCTTTTCTAAACAGGGATGGAAATGACTCCCAGGCCACAAGCTACCACAAACAGGAACATAAAAAGCATCCACAGTGCCCCGCTCTGCTGACACTAATGTTCTGCAGCCTTGCTGTCAGAAAGCTGACTTTTCACTGAGGCTAAACCACAGACTGCACCAGAGTACAGTTTTATGTTCTAATCACAGATCCGCCTGGTGCTAGTATGGTGGTGGGCAGGGGAGAGATTGAGAGAGAGAGAGAGAGAGAGAGAGAAGGGGGGGAGAGAAGGAGAGAGACAGACAGCGAGAGAGAGAGAAAGAAGGGGGGAGAGAGAGAGAGGAGAGAGAGAGAGAAGGGGGGGAGAGAAGGAGAGAGACAGACAGCGAGAGAGAGAGAAAGAGGGGGGGGAGAGAGAGAGAGAGAGAGAGAGAGAGAGTGCCCCCAGAGAAGTGAGGCTGGCCTGGGAGGTAACGGTTACTGAGGTGACAGTGACACTGTTGCTCTGGCAGAGATAATGGCACTGCACACAATGCTCGATTCACGGCGCAGCACAAACAACCCTGAGCCAAACTCTCAGCCGCTCACAGCCTCTTTGTGTCTCCGGCTCTCCTTTTGTTTTCTGTGGAGGGCCGTGACAATTTTCATTATGAGGCATTGTGCGAGAGGAAGTGTGTGTGTGCGTCTGTGTGTGTGTGTGTGTGTGTGTGTACTGCGCGCTCAGCATGTGCTGAGAATTAGTGCCAATACAGTGGATTAGAGTCCCACTGAACCCATTTGCTTACTAACACTCTCTCACACACACAGAAAATTCTTTATCACTGCTACCTACACTTTGTAAGCTATTACAACTGGGTACTGAACGCCATATCCAGTAACATACGTGTGAGCGTGCTACATCTGCATTGTGATGCCATGTATTTACTGCATCTACATATGCATGAAAGCAGAAATCCCAAGGCTCAGCCGTTACCACTGCCTCGGGAAAAAAAGCTTACATAAGTTACATAAACGCTAAACGCTCAATCATTTATTTAATAACAGGTGACAAAAGAGGAGACTAAATTGCTCTGTTTAGGTACTCCCAAGTGACTCGCTGCAGAAGAACATGATGCTGCGCATGCTGATGCAAGGACATCCACTTTCCACTGCCGTTACACACCGGGCCAGTAGAAACGGACATTGGGGGGGGGTTAGGTGGATGTGGCGACCTAGCTCAAACCAGATGGTCATCACAGCGGCGGAAGGATGGAGAAAACGAGGCGTACCCGGCGCTCGCCGCTCACCACGGGCACTTCGCCCCGACTTCACGCAGGGCTGGCATGTCAACATCGTGTTCTTTGGTAATAGAGCACTGGGGACCATTTACATCGCCCCGCACTGGCGGCAGCGATGACATTTCAAAACAGCCTCGCAAACACTCATTATCTCCCGTGAAGGAGTTACTGTGACGGATCTCCTAAAGCAGCACAGAGTTACATACGTGTGGGGGACACACACGCACACACACAAGCACGCACATGCACGCACGCACACACACAGGCACACGCAAGTACGCACAACCCCCTACTAGCCGAGCACCATTCTTCCCTCCTCCATCCATTTTCCCTTGCCAGATGTCCAGATCGCCCCAGCGTGTTTGTCCTGTAATTTAATTGCCCATGATGCACTGCTGATGGGAACCATTTCCACACAGCGCTCTACTGGATCTCACCCCCCCCCCACCACCACCACCACACCCCCAAGGCCCGCGGTGCCCGGAATACCAAGCAGGGAAGGGGGGGGAGATGGCGGTGGAAGAGAGCGGATGGGGAGGGGGGGTGGCTGAACTACTTGAGATTGGACTACTTGAGAGCCTTGCCCCGTGTTTAACTCCAAAAGCCTTGCGCGCCAGCAGAACACAGCCTGCCATGCACTGGGATTTGATATGTGCTGAGCACAGTGAGGGGTTTGCAGAAATGAAAAGAATTAGATCAGAAGAAAGAAACAACAGAGAAGAAAGAGCGAGAGAGAGAGAGAGAGAGAGAGAAAGAAAGAGAGCGAGAGAGAGAGGAGAAAACAGAGGACACAGCTAGGCAAGTACACCAAGAATGAATGCTGACACTAGGAATAAGAGGGAGGGAGAGAGAGAGAAGAAAGGGAGGGATAGAGGGAGAGGGAAGCCCTGCCACAAATGCTCTAATAGATATTCTCCACACAGCCCGGCGTTTCCATGGTGACTCGGCCTAAGAGTTTTGAAAGGGTGATCTATCACAGTGGGAAAAGGGAGGGAAAGAAGGTGGGGAGAAGGAGGGCGGTGAAGGATACTCAATCACGCCACACGCTGGAGCACACCCAGCACGCGCACACACACCTACACACAGGCGTACTGGGGTCCCCCATCCGAACGCACACACAGCTGGACACGGGGTGTACTGGGGTCCCCCATCCCAACGCACACACAGCTGGACACGGGGTGTACTGGGGTCCCCCATCCCAACGCACACACAGCTGGACACAGGGTGTACTCGGTTCCCTCATCCCAACGCACACACACGTCCCAACCACTGACAAACAGCAGGCTGAGAATTCCATTCGGTAATTAACAAGGCCTGCCCGACCCATCAAGAACAACTTGTCTGACTCACAAATCAAAGGCTGGGGGTACTCGTGGCGCAAGCAGACTTGCACATGCACACATTCATTATGAGGCTACAGTATGTGACTCATTGCAAGGGATTGGCCACCTGCCTCCCGGCCCCACTACTACTACTAACCGATTTTTTAAACAGGTGATTCTTAACGATGGAGGCCATATTTGATCGGATAAACTAATTCCTGAATAAGTTTGTGCCCTACTAGAGGGATAATTACTACTCTGCATTTGACAGAAGTTAAATATATTCAGGTACTTGTACGATGTTGGTTATTGTGCCGATTAAAGCAGGGCAGGTATTTGCACGGTTTGGCTGAACGTCGGGGTTGATTTCAATTCCATTTAAATTCTGTCAGTTCAGTAAATGAATTGAAATGCAATTTATTTTCAGGATTAGTGAAACTGAAATGGAATTGACCTCAATTAGTTAAAAATGGAACTGACCTCAACTGACTGCAGACTCAGAAATGGAATGAACCTCTACTAAATAAGTTATGGTGGAGCGGCCAGGTATAAGGCCAGGGGAGCAGCAGTCAGAATGATGAGAGTTAGTGGTAAGCAGAGGCTGAAAGAGCGAACGCACTGCAGGCGTCTGTGGGGTGAGAGGTGAGAGGTGTGTGGGGTGAGAGGTGTAGGGTCTGTAGGGTGGGAGGTGTAGGGTCTGTGGGGTGAGAGGTGAGAGGTGTGTGGGGTGGGAGGTGTAGGGTCTGTAGGGTGAGAGGAGTAGGGTCTGTGGGGTGAGAGGTGTAGGGTCTGTGGGGTGAGAGTTATACGGAACTGGGAAGGAAGGAGCAAGTGACCTCCACTGACTAGAGAGAGAGAAAGACAGACAGACAGAGAGAAAGAAAGAGAGTGATACAGAGAGACAGACAGACAGAGACAGAGAGAGTCAGAGAGAGAGAAAGAGGGGGGTTTAAATACCTTTTTTAACTGCTGTCAAATAAAAGTGCATATCATTTGGAGAGTACAAGAGAAGACAGAAAGAGAAAGAGACTTGACCTTTAAAAGCATTTCATTTAACAGCTATCAGAAAAGGGCAAATATAATTTGGTAGGTACAAAAATGATAGGGAGAGAGAGTACAGGAAGGAAGGAGAGGTGCATCAGAGACAGATGATGTGACCTGGGGTAGCATCCTTTCTCTCTCAGTCACTTACTGGAATGGGGGCTGCCCGTTAGAGTAATCAATGTGTGACCTCTGTGAATATCTGACAGGCACTTCCCAAGCTCATAAATACAACCAACAGGCCTGACAGATGAGGACAGAGGACTGGAAGAAGAAAGAAAATCTCTGAATAACCCATCTGCAGTCAAAAGCATTTGTGAGTAGTCGCGCCCACGCATGCCAAGTCACAGTAAATGAAGCTGTGCTAACCCTGCTCGGCAACAGTCAAGGCCAACCGGCGGAGGTGGGCGTGTGTACTGTACATTGAAGAATATCTGAGTCATACTACTGAGCGCTTAGTCGCGGAGCTACAAACGCTCCCCATGCACCTACTAATGAATTTATTTGCACAGTCAATATTGGAGCTCAAGATGTTTGATATGCTCCTCAGGGCTGATGCGCAGCTGCGTGCCCTGAACGGAAACTGAGAGATGTTTACACATCAGTCTGTTTGCCCAGCCAGCGTTAGAACTCGGATGTCTGTGACGTCGGGGGCGTGCGGATGTTCCTCTGCATCGGCGTTGCTGAGCGCGCTGAATTAAAAAAGTGGCGTTTGAACGAAAAAAAGGCGATGCGCCGTTCATCGACCGCTCTGGCACAAGTCACGGGCGCCCGGCGAAGGACGGCAAGCAAATGCGCCGGGGCGGCTCGGCGCCTTTCCGCTTGTCGCCCAGAGCGGGGCGACTGTTGTTGTCAAAGGCTGAGCGCGCCGGCCCCTCTGGAACCTTCCGAAAGGGAGCAGATGGAGAGGGTGAAAGAGTGCAGAGAAAACCAAGACAGAAGAAGCCCTGGAGAGACGCCCCCCCCCCCCGCCCCCGCCGCCCCCTTTTCCCATTTGAGGAAAAGAAGAAAAGAAAAAACACACACGCTTGCACCTGGGCTTGTGGAATCAAGCTCATAATTATGCAAGCGAGACAGCGGTTCCCTTTTTAACTACCGTATGGGCCTAGACAGCACAGCAAATACAAGCGCAAAACTTCCATTTGCGGAGACAAGTGTGCAAATAAAATGGTAGAAAATCACCAGGAAATAACAAATAAGCCAAATAAATTGTGTGGCAGACGAGAATCTGCTGAGAGGAGCCATTAGCGCTTTCGGGAATCAATCCCCTTTGATTTAAAGATGTTTACCGCCTATAGGAAAGCCATTAGTGGTAGTACGTGGTGAGGTCACAGGGAAGGGGATGATTAAATAAGATCACCTTGTCCGGGCTCCAGGGATGACAGAATGTGGATGACATTAACATGATCACGGCCGCCAGGGGAAAAGGCTTTAATTGGGACGGAACAGAGGACTCGTCTGCTATAAACAGTGGTCAGTGCCCCCGGGCCACTTAACCTCTGCTTAGACAAAGTGGGCCAGGAGACGGAGGCTTTTTTGAATGGAATTTTACACCGTGATGTCATCAGCCCACTTCCGCCCACAGGTTGCTATGGAGTGAGATTCTCTTTGAAATGGCACGTAATGTGCAGCGTAAGGAGCAAACGCCCCAGCTTCTGTTGGAGATGCTTCCAGCCATTTTTTTAATTAAGAACATTAAAACATATTTTAAGCTCTGTATTTCTCCCATAAACATCTTCTAGCGGAGCATTAGTTTGGCTTTTGAACTCCTCATTTTCCACAAATGGTTTCACTTCAATAACCAGGTGCCCAGACTTTCAGCAGTTAGAATCCCAGTGATGTCACTGTGCCTGTCATTTAATTCAACTGCGAATGTAACTGCTTCCTAAAGAAAGTGTTAGCCATATATCTCCTATATCTCAGACAGTGAAAGCTTGAGGTGATCTGATTGATTAAAAGTCTTCAGATGTGACTAAATTTATTCTTAATGGCATGCAAAAGCCATTAATTACATAATAGGGTAGGCCGGTCCTCAAAAGACCTTAAACGTGTCTAATTAAGAGAAAGTAACAGCATATTATAATTCAGCGGCTGCAACTGTGGTTGTAACAAAAGACACCACACACACAGGGGGGGCCCTAGGATCGAGTTTGAGAACCCCTGCCACGGTTAACCCATACACCACTGACATGGAACACTAAGTAAAGGCATAAAGAGACACACAAAATGGACAAGCTCTGAAAGCACGTACATATGTACATACATACCTACATACATAGATGCATTCATACATACATACATACATACACAGATGCATTCATACATACATACATACATACATAGATGCATTCATACATACCTACATACATAGATGCATTCATACATACATACATACATAGATGCATTCATACATACATACATGTATGCATACAGACACACATACATACATAGATGCATTCATACATACATACATGTATGCATACAGACACACATACATACATAGATGCATTCATACATACATACATACACGTATATGCATACATACATACATACATACATACCTCTTGGCAAAACAGTATCTGCCAGTCCTTTGTTCTTTACATACTGTGCCTGCCCACAAACGGACACACACCCTCCTGACCCATTTTCCCACTCCAGCTCCCACCCCAGGACCCCAGCATGCCAGCTCAGTCTCAGTTGGGTTCACCCATGCTGCCTGTGTCACCCCATTCTCTGCTTCCTGTGATGATGCCATCCCATTGTGACAGCACTGAGTCCCATTGTATGGGGACTCACGAATCCCTCCCCCACCCTCAAGTAAAATGAGCTGAGCGTTGCTTTGAGGGCGGGGCTCGACGAGCAGTTACCACAGCACTGAAGCCGGGCATGTACGCACGACCTGGCCATGCCCTTCAAACGACCTTCGACCAGCACAGGCACAATGCCTGGTCTACATACAAGGTCACAATGTTTGCTCTTGTCATGCGGTGGGATCTGATACGTTGGGGAGGGGGTCTTTCAAGCATGGATACTGGGGGGGACGGGGGTGTTCCTGTAATTTCTTTTTTTGTTGGTTTTTTCATGGTTGAGTTTTTCTGTTTGCTCATTTTTGTCCCATTAATTTGCCTTGCGCTGTTACAGTTAAGTATGCATAAAACTCAATAAATCTTAATGAAGTCCTCATCTGGATAGAAAGTAAAATAATGTGCGGTGTCAGGTAAAATCAGTAGATTCTCAAAAAACAACTAAATCAGTCACATTTACAGGACCAGGGCTTTCCAATGCCTAAAGTATATAATCGATGGGAACTAGAACAGTTCCATTATACACTTAACTAGAAACAGCTAATAAAAAATACATATCTCACTGGGGCTTGAAATAAATTTTCCTTCTTTTTAAAAAGTCAATAAATGGAAAATAAGTCCACATACAACCCAGCATTCAGATACATAGATAAACTGGCATTGGGGATATAAACCAACTTTGGATCAGTTTCAGCATTTTCACCTGACGTTTGGGGTTATACAATTTTGTGTGAGCTGATCCTGATCCATGAGAAAGAACAGGAAGTACCAGGAGCCACCTGTGGTCCCATACCTTCCTTCTGTGGCCCCCTACCATGAGCCCTGGTAATATCTTTGAGAGAATATGCCTTCTGAAATATGACTGACGCAGACACATGGTCTGGCTCTGCAGGTATGCATGAATGGTTCCAAAATTATTAGGAGACACACACAATGAAACTGCACATTCTTGGAACCTGGGATTGATTTAAATAGCTTATTTCCACGCCTAGCATGTCTTCCTCGCGTCTCTTCCTCGCTCCTTAGCTCCACCCGATGGAGGATGTGAGGAAGAGATGCAGGGATGAGATGCAGGGACGGAGGAATCGAGGCAACATGCATTAGGCAAATGGAATGTTCTTGCTCAATCAAGCGTCAGTTTGAAGCCACATCAATTACAGACGTGGCAGATGAAGAGAGGTGCACTCAAAGGTGGATCATTTATACGTCACGCATTCCAAAAAAAGACCTCCGCAAAGGCTGCACTTGTGCATCCCTGCTGAAGCATTCTCCAAGCAGCATTTAGCGGATCGGAATGTCCTGTAAAATGGCAGACTTCGATTGGTTTCAGGGTTACGCGAGGACAGAGAAGACGAGGACGAATAAAATAAATGACTGGAATGAAGCTGCAATGCTAAGGTGAGGCAGCACTGTCAAAGAGACCGTCAGCCAATCACTGTGGCATTAAATAAAAGCCTTTCAGCCAATCACTGTGGCATCAAAGAAAGCCTTTCAGCCAATCACTGTGGCATTAAAGAAAGCCTTTCAGCCAATCACTGTGGCATTAAAGAAAGCCTTTCAGCCAATCACTGTGGCATTAAAGAAACCCTTTCAGCTAATCACTGTGGCATTAAAGAAAGCCTTTCAGCTAATCGCTGTGGCATTAAAGGACATGTATCAGCCAATCTCCATGGCATTATAGAAACCCGTTACAGAGACAGCCATTCAGTCCTGTTAGGAACGTTGTGGCAACGTCACAAAAACATCACGAGACCATGCTGCAGCTCGGCTGGACGCTCAGCCCTCTTCCCGACTAACCACCTGTCCCAGGACACCATCCATCTGCAAGCGTGCCTCGTGCGGAGTCACCAGCTCTGCACAGGGGCTTCTGTAAGCGTTGCATCACCCGCTGTCTCGGGACACGTCCCCTCCACTCTGGCAATGCGGAGCCATATGTAACACACAGGCTCACGAGGACCACATACCACGCAGAGTGCCTGTATACGGACAACACAAGGCCTCGTAACCTCACTGTCTTCCCGTCCGAGTTCCCCGCAGGAAGAGCGTTCGGAAGTGGCGGGATCAGAGATTTAAATCCAATTCCACATCTAGGCTTTAAAGACTCCAGAATGTGAGGTGAGGGAAAGCTACGACAGCTATTCCCTATACCCAAGCCTGTTAGGGTTGGATAGAGCGATGCGATACACACCAAGTAGAATGCTAAAACTGATAACAAGTAATTCCATGCACACTGTTACACATAGCGAAAAGGAGTAAAAAGTGACATCATTAGACAAACAAATTCCAGCAGCCATTTGAGTGAGACAGTTGGCGGGAAACCTGAGGAGAAAAATACAGCGTCGCGTCCAGCCATTCAGATTAAGCGGGTAATTGGTGATTATCTGGCCTGCATGCCAATGCTTCTCACAGGAGACACAAAGCAGACAATGCAGACACCTGTGGCTAAAATTGCAAAGCTTCATCCAGAGTTATGACACCACAGGACATACAGAGAGTCTGAACACAAACAATAAACCCATTTCCTAGCCTGAGGTTGGTGGCTGATTGGTTGGCTTGGATTGTGTGTTTCTGGGTGTTTCTGGGTGTTGCCAATTGGTGGAAGCTGATTCTTTCTTTTCCAGTACTGGCAGTGGCAGAAAAAATTCCCAAACTACATTGGCTCTGGGTAGGTGAGGGACTGTGAAGTCTTTCTCTGGCCCCAGATTCAAACTCCAGGTTGCCCTCAACAATTTTGATGAC
Organism: Anguilla rostrata; assembly: GCF_018555375.3. Lineage (NCBI taxonomy): Eukaryota > Metazoa > Chordata > Actinopteri > Anguilliformes > Anguillidae > Anguilla > Anguilla rostrata. Next base: position 28,952,078 of record NC_057944.1, on the reverse strand, counting down.
AAGGTCCTTCCCGTCAAAGTTTTACCAAATCCCTCTGGTGTCTCTCTGGATGTGATTGACAGTGAAGCTCTCCCCATTTGACACCACCGCTCAGTGACCTCCCGTCAGGCCGCCAAGGCAGCCGTGGCCAAGTCATCCATCCATCCACATTTACACGGCTACGCAACCCGCATGTGAGCTACTCTGTAGGGCTGATACTGTATGTATTCATCTGTGCAGACACACGCTTGAGACTCATAATGAATATCACAGCGGAGACATAAATTCAGTCCCGGAGCACAGCGGGCCCTATTTTCCACAGTCGAGGTGCAACTGTCAAGCTACCTGTGACGCACTGCACTGGTGAATTGAGGCACGGCCAACTCAACGCCGGTAATTTAGTGACAAAAGACTGCAGTGGACCTCATTTAAATTGCCTGTGGTTGCGGTGGAGGTTTGATTTCACTGGGCCAGTCGGATTGGTATCCTTACGTACACTTATCCAGGAGATGCAGAGTTGTTGAATCAGCACTTGAGCCTCTCAAAAAAACCTCCTTTGGCAAATGATGTTGTCAAACTCTGCAAACCGATTTTTTAAACTTACTCGGAAAAAGTATTGATTCATTATTTTCATTCCCGCCCTTTTTACTATAATTGACTGCACTATTTTTGTTTACCATACTATTTTAGAAACACATTATGCATTCTCCACTTCAATTAGCCTATGTTTCACTGATAAATTTATGATGCACCATGGCCAACAGGTCCATCCGTCTACCAAACCCATTAGATGCTCTGAGTAGCATACGCAATTACACCATATCAATATTAAGCTCTGACACAAAAAAGCACGCACTAACCCGAAACAAATCACTTTTAATTTATAAGAAACCTAACTAATATCCAGATAACACAAAGTGTATGTCTCAGCACTAAAGAATGCAATTTGGAAAAATAAAGTGATTGAAATAAAGAATTGAGTTGTAGTGCAACGCAAGATGCACTCAAGAAACCCATACACACTAAAATGTCCAGTGTTAATTCAACTCTAACAGTGTTAATTCAACTCTTAACAGCTAACATTTGGTCCCATTCTGGAATGTGGGACCAAATTGAATCTATTAAGAGTGGACATTTTACTGTGTAACTATATTCAAAGACAAAAAGCAGCCAGAACAGTGCAGTGTATTAACAGAGCTCTCTTATTATGGTCACACAGCAGCATGCTCAGATGTAAGCAACAGAAACGAAACTCAAACAAACAATTACTCAGATGCTTATCAACAGATAAAATAGAGTAGAGGAAACATACTGCCGCCGTTTTGTGTCCTCTGCAATGGGAGTGTTCAGAAAGGACGGTGAGTTTGCCGGAGGAAAAACCTGCAAAAGACGAAACACGTTGCCTCCACTCTGTTCTATGGTCATACGCTTCGGGTATTGTGTTTTTATCAGTTGTGCACATTTGAGTGCATCACTGCGTAATCTTGTTGTGTAGTGTACCTTAAGAAACAAGGCTTGTACGTACAAATCGTTTAAATTGTCAGAAGTTAATACAGAAACATTAGTGTTCTGAAAAACATAATTCCTTTTTATTGACTTAGAGGTTCTGCTGTATATTTATTTAACAAACACATATCTTAGACACCCTGTGACCCTGAATTGGATAAGCAGTTATAGATAATTGATTGATGGATGGGTGTAGATCTTAGACAATTTGACAAATGTACTGAAAGTCACTCTCTTTTGAAATCCATCTAAAAAGTCTTGTGCATCACTTGTCTGCCCCACATGCTCAGTGCTCATATTTTCATACCAAAATAGCAAAGTGTGTCAGCATTAGAGAAACACTAAATTTGGACAGCACGTTTTTCTATACATACCCTCATCATGCTGCCCAAGCCACGTTGAAACAAACGGGTTTACTGCAGTCCATAAAACTAGCAAACCGGGTGGAGAACAGCAAGTATTCAGTTGGCGCAGGACGAAATTAGCAACTCTGCTAGCGCTCGAGTGCATCTGCACTGCCACTGTCATCAAATTAGAGCCCAGAAACTCTGTCTCACCACCAAGCCCCATTGCCAGGCTGTGACAGTACCACAGAGAGGCCAAACTAGGCTGCTTTTTGGCTAATGAAAAGCCCTTTCTCCACAGAGCAGCTGTGAGGGGGGGGGGGGGGGGGGTGGGGTGGGTGCTGTGAATACCCCAGGTGGTGGTGACACATTAGTCAAGTGAATCATCTTTCTTTGTTACCACAACGCAGCAGCCCACACTGCACACAGCTGTAATTTGCTTGTCTGTGAAGAAAATGGCACTGTAGGGGGGCACAGGCCAGATCTGACATGCAATGATTTTTTATAGATTTGAGAAAACATTATAAAATATATAACTTTTTATTTATTTATTATTATTATTATTATTATTTTTTAAATAACCCTTTTTAACTTATGATGGGGTTCCCCCGGATGCCATAGAGCCCAGCTGGGGAGAGGAGAGACCCCACTTGAAATGGGGGCCTGAGCGTTCTCAAGCTACAAAACAACAGCTCCATGACACAGGGGGGCAGCTCATGTGACACATTAAAGTAAAAGCACAGACCCACACACAGAAAAATGGGTAGAAATCAATGACTGAGCTACACCAGAACCGTGCCAAACATCACACTTTAGCCATTTAAAGATATGATATCACAAGTAAATATGTGCGCAAACACGCTCAAACATGCACATGCTCACGCTCGGACACACTAACACAACGACACAACGTAGTACCGTCACCCTGATGTCTTTACTACAGTCAGAGCAGAGTGAGGGAACAGCCAATAGAGTCCAGGGTCTCAGCGGGTCCTGGGTTAATCTGCTATCAACAGAACCTGAGCCCTGCCACACTGTGTCCACACTGTGTGTGTGTGCGTGCCTATGTGTGTGTGTGTGTGTGTATGTGCGTGCCTAAGTGTGTGTGTGTGTGTGTGTGTGTGCGTGTGTGCGCGCATGCACATGCACATGTCTGCATATGTGCAGGTGATTATGCACATAGACAGTTAAATTCAGAAGTATTCAGGTAGTGACTGCATGTGTGCGTGTGTGTGAGTGCAATACACAAAACGAGCCGCATCACTTTCTTTGATTTCTATAGTTCTACTCCTTGACAGACAGGAGGGCATTCAGACAGCTTATAGAGCTTATATAGCTAACGCTGCAGGAAGCTTCCTGGGTCAGAGTGCTTATGAGGAGACTGGAGCACAAAGTCCCCCAAACGCTAGTCTGACAGGCCATGCAGACGGGACAGGAATCCAGGCTCCTCGATGCCGTCTCATTCTGTTACATTTTCAGTTAGGCTTATCGTCAGCGCTGTGGCCGCCTCCAGCAAAGAGCAAAAGGTCCATGCCTCCACACCGCAGTGCATGCTGGGAGACGGCAAACCTGCTCATTAATAATATCCCTTGGCTGCCTATCCGAGCGTTGATGAATGGCTGCTGTTGGGAAATCATTAGAGCTTTGTGTGCAGGACCGCTATTTTTAACACGTGAGCCGGCTTCACGTACAGCTGCTGGAAAATTGCAACACAAGTCAATTACCTTCCTTATTTCCTGGGCTAATAAAGGACCTTCCTCCTCTGCCTCTTTGCCTGCTTTTCCTTGGGCAAACCGCTACACTTCGCTTCCATTTCCCCCGTCACCGATCTGAAGCGTACCGGAGAGGCGCGTAACGACGGCGTGGGCAGGGAGGGCTGGAATGCGGAGGGCCGCATGTAGCAATTTCAGCGCCTGGCTCTATATCTGTATCAGCTGAGGGGAAACTCATCAGCGCCATTGACACGGATATGTGTATTTATGGGGTGGGGGGGGGGGCAGCGGAGATATAAGGAGAGCGTGGGTTGACGCGAAGACAGCAAGGTGTAGACAAGAGGAAATTAGAGAAAGAGGAAGAAACCGATAGAGACAGAAAGAGAGAGAGTGTGAGAGAAAGTGAAGTGAATCAGGGATGCACAGGGAACTACAGATGCAGAAGGGCAGAGAGAACAAGACTAGAAAAGGAAAAAAAAGAAAGAGAGGCCGAGGGCAAGAGTCAGTGGAACGAGCTGAGACAGATGCATCTGTCTTTCTCCATCAGGTTTACTGCTATACAGCCTCATTTAATGAATCCAGAGGAAACGTATTACCCCTGTAAAAGCCAGGAATTCAGGAAAATTAGTCCACAATCGGCACCATCCATTTTCCAAAGCTGTTTGTCCCCAATCAGAACTGCACAGAACCCAGGGGCTATCCCATAATGAGTAGAGGGCTGGTTGAATGAGGACAAAACTGATCAATGGCCATGTGACAGGGACTGATCGTGATGAGACTGATCTCTGAAGAGCGAACAGGAGAGAGGGGAGAACCAGGCAGACAGTCTGGAGTAGGCCCTTTCTGTTTATCCCAGGGTACATTGCGTGAGAGGCCGGAATAGACCCTGGACAGGCCACCAATCTATCGCAGGGTCAAACTAGACTTAATATGACTTAGGCCTATTTGTTATTACAGTATGACAAAATAACAAATTGGCTAGCCAATATGCAATACACAATGGAAAAGAACAATGGGGTTTACATTTCAGGCAAACCACACAACTAAATAAAAAGATACAAAACACTAAGTTACATATTTTTTAGCCTGCATTTGGAAACCAAACTGTCAATACAGCTGTCTTAGCTACTTCAACCAGCAATATTTCAGTCTAATCACTTTAGCCTTTTTCAATACAAAGTGCCAAGACTTGTCACAATATTGTACACTGGCCAAAAGAATAGGAATCAATGGAGCTAAACACAAACCTGAACAGCAATTGAACAGTGCTGCAGTTAATGACATTGGCCAAGCAAAATTGAGAATCAAAAGCTAACATCAGCAGGGTTGTCTACGAAAGAAATGCATCACTGATCTATGATGACAACATGACAAACCACTAGCAGCAATTCAGCAATGTAAGCTTTCAGGCCTAGATTCAATCAACATTTGTCCATAATTTTTAAATACAGACATATGTAAGTTCTACCTCTTATCTTCACAAAAAAAAAAACAGTTTGCTGATGGCTGAACCTTGCCAACATGTATTTGTCAGGAAGACTTGGATTCACCTGTAAGTTCGTTAAATACTGACCGAATCCAAGCTCCAGTCTCAAGGAGAATCAGGAAATCAGTCAATCATTCATGAAATCTGATCATTCACAGAATCAATGAACCAATTAGTCAAAGAACCAATGAATCAATTAGTCAAAGAATCAATGAATCAATTTAATGTCACACGTCAGATATTCTGAAGCTGAAAGCCGTTATTCTCGCTGTTGTGCAGATGTGCCGGTTGCGCTGGAGTAGACGTAGCCGCATCCGTTCCCGATGCCAACTGGACCGCTGCCTCAGTGTCTGTGTCAGTAATTTAACCTGCCGTAGGTATAGAATTACAAGACTGGTTGCAACTTCCTACCCGTTGCAATGCCCCAAAATGGCACCTGGAGTTTGTAAAATACTAGATAAAATAGTTCCATTCAACCTTTCAGCCCAAAGCTTTGTTAATACTGAAGACAACTAATAAAATTCTTCTTTCAATGTGAAACAGAAAACGCGTCCACCACTCACGTTGATCCTGAGTGGCTTAAATGAAATGTGGCTTAAATTGAGTTCTGTGCATTGCCCAGGTCTACAGAATGTATTGTTTGTATCTTCTTTTATAGCCTACTACATAACCACTTTTTAACTTAAGAATATTAACTTTTGGTCAATAAAGGACTGCATGTACAATGAAAGTAGGAAGAACACAAATGTGCAAATCCTAATATAGGCTCCAACATCACATTCTCTTACACTGCAGACAGCAAATATTTCATAGCAGGGATTATCTACAAACATTACCTGGAAGAGGGACGTACTGTACAGGGTTTAACTGGAAGAAGTACTGAACCAAGAAACACAAATGACAGCTAAATAGAATAATGTAATTTCCTGCCTAGTCAACTTTGGTTAACATATAGAATTCTAAGCAATAACACACCTGATTCTAATATTGAGTACATCATATTAACAGTGGCAAAATTTTAACAGTTGCTGTGCAGAGTTATTCTGACTGAGCCATTCCTCCAAGTGAACAGGAACAAATTGTCCCAACGCATATATTAAGAGTTTGCAGAATTATATTCAACCGTGCAACATTTCAGCATTTCTCTTCTGTCCGTAACCATAACTAATGTGCCAGTTTGGTTCCAGTGGGCAAGCCCTAAAGCTTATACGTGGTAATTAATGGGATCCAGCGTCCCAATTGGTTCTGGCGGGAAGGCCAAGAGCCTGCCTCTTTTGATTAATTGGCTCCCCAGAATTCCATGACTGGTAGCCAAGGACCCCCAGGTCGGAAACAGAACGAAGTCTTTCCCCTTCTGCTACTTAATATGCCAGGTGGCTGGGAAGCGGCTATGTCTGTTCAATGCCTTTAGACAGAGGGGGAGGCTTGTAATGAGAAATAGATTTCCTTTCGAAAGATGAGGAGGACAAATAGTATCCATTGGCACCTGCTTCTGACAGAGCAGAGGGGGTAGGGGTGGTGGTCATTCCTCATTGGCTGAGGAGGGAGGACTGGAGAAGGAAGAACCAGGACATCTGGCTGTTCAGATAGGGAGAGGAAGGGAAGATGACTACTAGACTTTGAATGGATTCAACCATGTCACTTCATCTATGGGTGCCGTAAAGTGTGTTCTGTGAGCATCTGAGCACTCAATGTGGTTACGTGTGTATGTGTGTTTTTGTTGGTGTGCGTGTGTGTGTTTGTGTATGTGTGCCTGCATGTGTGTTTTTGTGTGTGTGTGTGTGTGTGTGTGAGTGAGTGAGTGAGTGTGTATCTATGTGTGTGTGAGTGAGTGAGTGAGTGAGTGAGTGAGTGTGTGTGTGTGTGTGTGTGAGTGAGTGTGTGTGTGTGTGTGTGTGTGTGTGTATGTGTGTGTGTTTATTTTTTTGGAACTGAATGCTACACTGCTGTACGTAACAGACACTGAAGCCTGCATCATTCATGCAGTCTCGGACACAGTGGCCCATTGTTGGGTCGAGATTGAAATGGCGGCGGCATCGCATTTCACTTTCCAAGCACTGCTACGGTTACCTGAGGTTTGGACCTGCCGATACCCAACACCGGCCGAGGTCTGGACCCAAAAACAGCCCACCGTTCACACCCCGGGAGTGTTGGATGGGACAGCTGGACCAAACCCCTGCAGCACCCCCTCCCCCCCCCCTTTCTCAGGGCCCGCCGCTAACGCGCTAGTGCGCTAACGTGATCAGCGCTGGCCGGGGCGGGAATGGCCAACAAATTGCCGGAGCCTTATCGGGCGGCCGCATCGGCGTGCCGTTCCAGCAGAGATAAGCCGCGCGCTTCCCTAACTCCCAACGCTTTGCCTGGCCGCCGGGAACAAGTAGCGGGAGGATAACTGAGCCTGTCTGTCTGCCTGGCTGCAGCTGCCCCCCCCTCCCCCCCCCCCCGGGGGCCCGGAGCCACAGGGCCCCGCAGCACCATCACACGATACGGGGGCCTCACCTGACGGACAGGCCGGCGGACCGGGGCGATTAATAACTAATCGGCATCTGGGCCCGTAAATACGCACGCGCCCCGTCACGGGGGCCCGATACCTCACCAGGCGGCCCGTGTGAGGAGCACAGAGGCCGAGCGCGAGACTGCATTATTGATATCTCTCTCTCCTTCCCCCTCTCTCTCACTCTCTCTCTCTCCATCTTTTCTGTCCTCCTCTCTCTTTCCTTTTCTCTCTCTCTCCTTCCCCCTCTCTCTCTCTCTCTCTCTATCCATCTTTTCTGTCCTCCTCTCTCTTTCCTTTTCTCTCTCTCATTCCCCCTCTCTCTCTCTCTCTATCCATCTTTTCTGTCCCCCTCTCTCTTGCTAGCCACCTGTAAGTATTGATTGGTCAGTAAACAATGCTGAACGTATAGAATCCCCCTGACACAAGGCACTGCAATTAAATATGACCAAAGCTTGTGTAGCGGTCATAATACTATAATCATAACAGTTAAAATAACAATAGCAATAAATGGCAATAGACACATATCATTTATCCCTCTTTGTCTTTCTGTGTCCCTCTCTCTCTCGCCACCTGTAAGTATTGATTGGTCAGTAAACCATGCTGAAAGCAGAGAATCCCCCCGGCGGGAGGCAACAGAGATGGCGAACTGCAATCAAAGCGTGATGAGATCCAGAGAAGTTGCTGACCAGCAGTCGGCTTGCGCGCGCGTGTGTGTGTACGTGCGTGTGTGTGTACGTGCGTACGCGTGTGTTTGTGTGTGTGTCTGTCTGTGTGTGTGTGTGTCTGTGTGTGAGTGTTTTTAGGATCCATAAGGAACCCAAGCCTGCCTTCTGACCAATGAGGGCGAGTCTTCCTCCATACGTGCGGTGCGCGTGCTCGACAGCTGCCAGGCCAATGCAGGCAGCCGTTCCGCACACCCGCACCCTCAAATTGTTTCTGTTCTTTTTTTTTCCTTTCCACCCCACTCTGCAATGTATGGAAAAAAACAAGCCCAGGTCCTTCTGGTGGTGGGAAAATCAATATGCGCAGGGCCGAGAATTCCTTTATTTAACACACACACCATGAAATGGGACTGCAGGCACAGCACCGCTACGCTGCAGCTCTGTGGGCCCCGCAGGCCACTGCATGGTAATGACTGCGCCCTGGGGCGTAACCACGGCTGCAAATGGCCCCCACAGAGGGGGGGGGGGGGGCTGGAAGGGTCGTTACACCTCAGCCGACGGACCAGGCAGGTGCCTTTGCAGGTGCCTGGGTGCAAAGCAGCCGTTAAATCATTTAGCCCGTAATCACATTAATTGAAGATAAGTTTAGCGAAAGCATTTCTCAATGAGTAAACAAGTGTGCATGCCTGTGTGTGTGTGTGTGCGTGTGCGTGTGTGTGTGTATGTGCGTGTGTTTGTGTGTCCAGAGATCTCTGGAATTGTTGGGACCTGTGACAAAGATGAGCAAAAAAAGGCTATGGAAAAATCATATTGTTTCTCATCATCAACTTGTCCTCAAACTATGAGTAATCTGAATTTAACTTCTTCATCAAGAAATAAGTATGTCTTGATTATTGGCACCCCAACATATTCTTATGGACAAAATTTAAAATTAGTGTTTCCATTTATATTTTTAAGCTACTTTTTTAAGCACATCTGAGTCTTTGTGAACTCTTAATTTTACATCCATGACTTCCTGTGGTATAGCTAAATGTGAGACGACACACATGCCAATCTCCCTTAGTCATCCATCAACACAGGGAAGATCAGAGAACATTTAAATGAAATGAGACAGAAGGTTGATGACCTTCATAAATCAAGCAATCGCTCTAAAAATGGTTAAATAACTGAAAATACCTATATGCACTATTAGGATAGTTCGAGTGCCAAAATTATTTCCAATGCTCAGAGTTAGAGAACTGCAGAAGATAATTGCATGTTGTCACCAAGTCTCCAAAACTACAATTAAACACCACCTTCATTCCGACACGCTATTTGGAAGGCTTGCCAGGAAAAAGCCTATAAGGCTGCCAGATCATGTAAGCACCTGCAGTTCATATACGTCATTGGAACTGAATTGGAACTGCGTTCTATAGACGTATGAGACAAAAACAAAATTATTGCCACAAACACCAGAGGTGGGTTTAGCATAAAAATAGAGATGGTCATGCAGAAAATAACCTGATCCCAGAGTGGGAAGTGCGGTGGTGGATATGTGATGCTGTGGGACTGTTTTGCTTCTAAAGGCCCTGGGAACCTTGTTAGGAGGAGGTTCTAGCCTTTGCTAGGAAGCAAAGTGCTATATGAAGCATTGTTTTGCTGAAAGATCGCAGTTCTAGCCAGGAGGCAGGAGGCTCAAACTGGGAACTAAGGCTGGGATCTTTCAGCAAAACAATGCAAAACAAAGCCAGGAGATTTTTTACCAAAATCTGACTGCCTCTGCCAGGAGGCTAGAACTGGGATCTTTCAGCAAAACAATGCTCCAAGACGCTCCTCCAAATCCACAAAAAAGGTTCATGACCAGGGAATTCAGCTTTTGCAATGGCTATTCCAGTCCCGACCTAAACCACATTGAAACCCAGGAGTGGGATGAGCTGAAGAGGACAGTCCACAAGCAAGGACCAAGGATCCCAAAGGATCTGGAGAGATTCTACATGGTGGAATAGTCTCCATTTTTTTGGTATGCAGTCATCAACCAATGTAGAAGAAGACGTACAGAAGAATTGTCAGAAAAGTTAGACTAAAGCCACTTCTGAGAGACGCTAACCCTAACTCACACTGAAACTTTGCCAACAGCCACGCGACAGGCCCAGAGACCTTCTGGAAGAACATGCTGTGGTCTGACACACACACATGTCACAAGCTGGTTTCCAGTCTCAGTAGAATCAGGCTGATCGGATCATTGGATGGTCATTAGTATGCCCTGTAGTTGGTGGGCGATGGGTGGCTCCTCTAATCCAGTGTGAAAGGGGGGGGGGGGGGGATTACTCCCTGACACTCTAATACCTACGGCAATGCAAAGGAGGGATCAGTGGGAATCACTGCTCTTAAATCACACCGCTGTAGCTTAATGTTCCCTCAGCGTTGCCGTGACGCTGAGAGGAGATCTCAGCTGGGCTCCGGGACCAGCAGGGAGACACACTGGAGACGCTGGGGATCATCAGCTTTGAGGATCATTAGCGTTGGGGATCATCATTGCCCATGGGATGCGCAAGCTCTGCGGGCCTGATTAAATGGAGCCGCTGTCGCGAGCCAAGCTCAGAGATGAAGGCAGCCAGGCTCAGAATTTAAAGGGGTGATAAACACTAGCATCTTGTCTCCATTTGATAACTCAAGTCCTATATATATTTTTTTTTGATCAAATTAAGCACCGCCACAGCATTTTGTGCTGCCACCCAAATGTGAAAAGTTTTGTTTTGTTTTGCCTGGAGCGCCACCCCCATTCCGTGAGACAGACGTTGCTAAAAAACCTGTCAATATGTAAGCAAGTCAAAGCCTGACCTCTGACCTTAGATTGATGGGTATTCAAACTGCGTATTTCATACTACCTGTAGTAGAGGTGACAGCCTAGACTGTGACTCTTTTCTCTTTAGACTAGCATAGTAACTAGTATTCATTTTTAGTCTTTCCTTGTTGCATTCTAATTCAATTTTTCTTCATTGTAGAATATGTTTAGCTCTATATTGGGTATTTTATTAGTGTGTTAGTAATAGTTCTTTCAAATCTGAACCAAAACAATAGCATTGTTGCGTCACAGCAAGAAGGTACTGGGTTCGAATCCCAGCCTGGGCCTGGAATGGAGTTTGCATATTCTCCCCGGGTCCGCATGGGTTTCCTCCGAGTACTTCCTTCCTCCCACAGTCCAAACACATGCAGGTAGGCTAACTGGAGACTCTAAATTGCCCATCGGTACGAGTGTGTAAGTGAACGGTGTGTGTGCCCTGCGACAGATTGGCGGCGTGTCCATGGTGTATTCCCGCCTCTAGCCCACGCTGGGGTGGGCTCCAGCACCCCACGTGACCCATACCAGGAATAAGCGAGTATAGATGATGGATGGATGAACATGAGGAGACGGGATCATAATTAATTCAAATATGCAGTGGTAACCCTGAGCTGAGAGAAGGCCAAGACAGGAGTTTTACCAGAGGATTGTCATTATGCATCATAGTTAAACCTTGTTTAACACCAATCAATGAGAACAGGCTTATTAGTCACATTTTCACATTCAGCAATCTGTATATCGACCAGACTGTGCTGTTCTTGCTCCACCCTGAATACATATAGATATTTAAAGACCTACAGCACACAATTTGACCACAAATTTGTTTTCATCCCTACTGCTCACGAAAAGAAGGTAGTATAAACAAACATAAATGAAGCTGTTTTGACAGTCTTCCAGTGCTCCGTCACTTAGATATTTCAAATTATATATTTTATGGGCTCTATCTGCAGTTTGTCGCAGCCAATCTGGTGATGTAGAGCCGCATGCAGTGCGTTCTGGGCCCTGTTCAAGCCATATGAACGACTCTCACACATTTTCTTGCTCCTCAGAATGCTGTGAATGTCTCCTCAGAGTGGCAGTCTGCCGAGCCTTCATTAGCATCATTTCTCTCTGTGTGGGGTTCAGTCTGTCCATTCGCAGGTTTTTATGACAGGAACTGGTTCTCTCCTCACACCAGCCATACCTGACGGACGCTGTCTCCCTCTGCCACATACACGCACAACTCGTACCCTATCCCTCACACACACCCACACAGTACACTGCCTCTGAGGCTGTCTCCTGGTTTGAGCATTATTTCCTATCGGTTCAGTAAGGGTTTTAGGTCTCTGGTGGCTTGGGGCTTCTTGTCTGGGTACTGCTAGATCTGTTTTGTTGGAATAACAGTGCCCACACAGCATGCAAGGCAGGAACAGATGGACTTAGCGAGCAGGTGCAGGTCAGCCCAAAAGCACCGGAAAAAGCAGCCCCACAGTGACTCAGCTCCCTTTCCAGACCTGAATGGGTTTTGTTTGGGACTCGATTAGTTTTCAGCTGTTGCCTGTTTTAAGGAAGCAAGAGTTTCCCATTATGGTCAGAATGACCAAGAGGTGGATGGGTCTCCAGGGGCCAGTTGCATGAAAGTTGATCGTACGACCAGCCCTTACGCCAGATGTTCGTCTTACGTTTGAAGTTGTTTGTCCTCACTTAACGCAAGCCCAATCTTGATGTTGGCTGCACCAGCAAGACATTGGCAGGCATTGATTATGACAGATGCTCACATGCAAAGTTGGTTGCATAAAAATTAACTTCATATTTGCATACAGCGGAACTAGCTTGGTTTCTTATAAAATGGTTGCGGCAAAGCCAAGAAGAAAATCACATTTCCAGATGGACAATTTCATTCTTATTGGCTTGTGTACTCAAAAAAAAAAGATATATTGTTGTCAGAATGTAATAACTCAGATACAAATCAGAAGAAGAAGCCAGGATTGAATTTTCTGCAGCAGTCAGCTGGCTTATGCCTACCCCCATTAGGCACAGATTTTAGTCCTGAGCAACTTCGTTTGTTTACTCCCAAACTTGTGCAATTGATATAAAATTTACCACTGACTTAACGTCCGACTTTAGCACTCAGTCCATTGCAAAACATTTTTTTTTAATGCAACCCACCCCAGGTATATTCCCAAAACATAGATCCAGCATTCTGTCCACTCTTGTGGGGATGAAACATATTGTTCCAGGTTTGGAAGTAGTGCAGTCACATCCTAACTGTTCAAGCCCCTGAGTAGGACCACCCACAGACTGGCCACCGGCCATGGTGACAGGGCTGTTATAGTTGTCACTCAAGTGCTCTGCTCGGAGTATATTGTCAGGAGTCAGACCCTGGACATAAGAATCACAGTAATCTGGGAGAATTGGCAAGATAAGTACTGGGACCTAAGGTTTATGATTCAGTGTTTCCAGCAGTCAGACTCTCAAACTGGAAATTCAGTTGCCTAATTGTTGTCAATGGCCATACACAGTCTGCATCTGATTGGTTTATGCATCTTATTAGTTTTCTGGTCAAAATGTCTGATAGTAAATCTCCTCCGGCAAACACTCAGGGAGAGAAAACAAACTTGTTTGCCGGTAGTGAGACTGAATTTAATCAGATCGGAAAGTACATTCATTTTGTTCCATAGTCATGGAACATTTGGCAAAGAGGTAGCAGTAATGAGAGTTTACTACCACCTCTTCCCTGTCCATTATCAGCTCCTGCTCTGGAACCCCTTTTCCTCCACAGATATTTGCGTGCCTTCAGTATCAGACACTGAGGGATCAGGTCAGGGATTGGTCACAGCAGTAAGACCAGGCAAGCAGGCCTCAGGCCCAACGGTCACCCTGTGAGCAGACAGTCCTCCCGGGGTTGGTTGTATGGGAAATCTGCCAGCGATATACGAGCGCCCAATCTCCCTCCCTCTCTCTGATTACTCACTTACTCTGATCTCACTGTTTACTCAGTACTAATGTAACACACTTTCTCTTGTTTTTTTTCTTCTCTTTTTTTAAGCAGGGGTTCCAATTTCCACATACCCCTTTCACCAGACCTGAGACCTCCTCAGATGCCAAAGACACACAAAAGATCGAGAATCGGGGGTGACCCTATTCCCCCGTCTGTGACCTTGCGGGTTGAAAGGAGCTCTTCCATATGCCGGCGCGTTCCCGTTTCCTAAGAACGAGCAGATTCGGACAACCCCACAGAACATTAGGAGCTTGGCCTTGGCACCATCCATCTGTTAGCGCCAGGGGGGGGCTGTAATTACTGCGGCCCTGGCTGGCACTTTCCTCAACCCCCTCCCCGCCCCCACTCAAACACCCCTGCCCGCTAATGTCCTGCGCTCATTAGCAGCCCCTGCTGCCCCCGCATCCCAGGTACTCAGGTACTACATCAACTGTCAGGGCTTAGACAAACCTGTCATCCCCTGGCCGAGAGAGAAACGCACGCTTTATTTCACTTTAAATGGGCCAGAGATGTGGCAGCACGGATATCAGCACTCACCAGTAAAGGCTTAATATGAATCAGCAAGAGATATTTTCCACATCATTTGAGAGTGAGCGCAAAGCCTACATACATATGCATGGACTGTCTGCATCCAGGCGTGTGACGGATGTATGGTGCTTGACAAGATCTCCACTCAATCACAGGGTACTTACCTGTGTCTTTGAAATGACTCTTTGGTATGACCCTGAGATTGAATCCACAGCCATGCAAAGTTAAAGGAGACCACACGGCAACTGGGTGGCTTCTAATAACAACCGTGCACTTATTAATGAGCTGGAGATTAGTGACAGCTGGAACTGAGACCTGTGCTACCATATATAGCCACGAGATGAGGGCTCCCTCTGGACTTGTAGGTTTCCATGGAACTGTGGTTTTGAGTTCCAGCTTCAGCTCTAGTCAAATAATGGCTAATGTCTCCTTAAATGTACCGAGCATCACATTCATTTGGCAGATGCCAATGACTTACAATATAAGATAAACAAACGTGCATCCAGCTGATTAATATGAGCAACTGTTTCACACCTGGATCACAACTTTCCTAGACCAGCGAGTACAAACACAACATCACCAAAGCACTAGTGCAACTTAACTATGCTCTCCAAGAATCAAAGTTTAAAAATTCTGCATACCATACAGACTACATCCATAACAAGCCCTAAAAAACATAAAACTATAAGAATATAGCATTACTTAAAATCACAAAAATACTATGACATAAATTAATAGAAAGGCAGGGAGTGCTATGGGGTGGGGTGGGAGGGGAACTAAAATCCAGTCTGAAGAGGTGTGTTTTCAGTCTGTGTCTGATTATAGTTATTCTATTGTACTGACTATGGAAGTTTTTTTGGAAGTTCACTGTAGGGTCAGTACAGACAGGCACTGAGACGATAAGGGAGCAAGCAAGGTGAGAGTCCGACACCTCAAGGTTGCAGAAAGGAGATCTACTCAGGGTATAGGATTTAAAGATTGACTTAAGGTACAGTGGAGTTGTTCCATTCGCTGCCCAGTAGGCCTGGTGCTAAGGTTTCAAACTTTATGCGAGCCGCGACAGGCAGCCAGTGAAGTGACATGAGGAAGGATATGACATATGCATGTCTGGGAAGACTGTAGACAAGTTATGCAGTTGCTTTCTTCATTAGTTGCACGAGCAGGGAGACAGCTGAGCAGGAAACTGCAGTGGTCCAGGTGTGAGACCACCAGGTGCTGGACTAGGAGCTGTGTAGAGTAAGTGGTGAAGAACGGGTGGATTCTTCAGATGTTGTATAGACAGAATCTACACGCCTGACTCACTGCTACTCTACGGAGGGGGAAGGAGAGCTGGTCATCTCGGATTACCCCTGAGCTTCTTGTACATTTCATTGCATTTATTTGGCAGACGCTTTTATCCGAAGTGACGTACAACTGCATACTGAAGGTCACTGGAACTTGTAAGAGAGAAGCTGAGCGAGCTCTCCCATAGCATCTCCAAAGACTTGGAGGAAATGTGCAGAGCTTAAGACGATGATCCGCTGCAGGTAAGCCGAGATGCAAAGTGAGACCTGAGTGTCAGACAGTGTCAGAAAAGGTATGAGAAACTATGGGAGGAGATGAAAGATCCAAGAGACCCAGCAGAAAAGAGGTTAAGTATTCTAACAACACAAGTGTCTAGGATGACAAAAACATGTTGGAGTGAAAATATTTCTGAAAATATCATTTATTATATTTTTGTAGTGTAGGTTGCAGCATAGTAACAAAATGTGGATTTGAGATTAAGACCAGAGACTTATACAGGGGGAAAAAATTAATGGCCTGATGTAATAAAAGAAGGGCAAAGAAGAGGATGCAAAATATGGAGCCCTCAAGACATGCTAGTTCTCAGCATGAGACGTGTGTGTGTGTGTATGAGAGAGAGTGTGGGTGTGAGTCCATGTGAAGAATATGAAAGAGGTATGTGTGTGTATGCAGTTTTGCGTGTGTGTACGTATGTGTTTATATGCAGGGTTTCCCACACCATTAAACAACAGTAATGCACCGCTGCTCAATGTACACCTGATCCCTACATTAAACAGTGGTATGTATGTTTTATTCAGGAACTCTCATTTGAAACCGGCGTGCCGACCTTCGAGCTGCGTAACCAAGCGCTTGCTCTTGCATTCTCAGGTCCGAGCTTCCAATGTGATATTCCCAAGTAAGCGCAGGGTAGATTTCTTGTTTCAGTTCGTGTTTTCCCCTAATTTGTCATTTTTGGAATAACCCTAACTCCAGTATAACCATTAGTTAAAGTTACAGATATTGTTTGTGAAAGGTTCTCATCCTGGACATATCGCTAAATAGTCAACAAAGTGACGTCAGCCAGCTACCTAACTTAAACAAGCTAATATTTGCTGTTGCTAACATATTAATATTAATTTCTGATGTGATATTTGGTATTGGGAAATCGTTTTCCCCTAGTAATTTTAGAAATTTAGGGCCAGCTGACCACCTGCCTTATGACACATCCCTCCATAAAAAAACCGTGCCTGTCATTGTGTGTGTGTGTATGTCTGTGAGATATCTACTGCCTTTTTTAGGCACACAGTTGTTCTACACCCGTTGTAAACCACCAATGTTAATGTAGTAGATGCACAATATTATAATGTTGTGGTAACTCGTCTGGACAACCTGCAAGTTACTTTGGTATGTGGCCATAAATAAAAGTATTAATGTATGTGTGTGTGCGTGCATGTGTGTGTGCGCGTGTTTGTGTGTGTGTGTGTGTGTGTGGGCATTAGTGTGCGTGTGTGTGTGTGTGTGTGTGTGTGTGTGTGTGTATGTGTGTGGGCGTTAGTGTGTCTGTGTGTGTGGGCGTTAGTGTGTGTGTGTGTGTGTGTGTGTGTGTGTGCATGTTTGTGTGCGTGTGTGTGTGTGTGTGTGTGCGTGTGTGTGTGTGTGTGTGTGCGTTAGTGTGTTGTGTGTGTGGCATGTTTGTGTGCTGTGTGTGTGTGCTGTGTGTTGTGTGTGTGGGCGTTAGTGTTGGTGTGTGTGTGTGGCATGTTTGTGTGTGTGTGTGTGGGCGTTAGTGTGTGTGTGTGTGGTGTGTGTGTGTGTGTGTGTGCGTTAGTGTGTGTGTGTGTGTGTGTGTGTGTGTGTGGGCGTTAGTGTGTGTGTGTGTGTGTGCGTGTTGTGTGGGTTGCGTGTGTTGTGTGTGTGTGGCGTTAGTGTGTGTGTGTGTGTGCATGTTGTGTGTGTGTGTGTGTGTGTGGCGTTAGTGTTGTGTGTGTGTGGGTTAGTGTGTGGTTGTGTGGTGTGTGTGGCATGTGTTGTGTGTGTGTGTGTGTGTGTGTGTGTGTGGTGTTGTGTGTGTGTGTGTGTGTGTTGTGTGTGGGCGTTGTGTGTGTGTGTGTGTGTGTGGTGGTTAGTGTGTGTGTGTGTGTGTGGGTTGTGTGTGTGTGTGTGGGTTGTGGCGTGTGTGTGTGTGTGGCGTTAGTGTGTAGTGTGTGTGGGGTGTGTTAGTGTGTGTGTGGGTGTTGTGTGTGTGTGTGGTGTGTGTGTGTGTGTTGGTGAGTGCTGAGAACCCCCTCTCATGGTGAGGACATGGGCAGCAGTGGCTCTCATTACAGTAAGAGCCTTCTCTCTCTCAGCAGATGCCCCAGGTGAGTGATCGCCCAGGATTACCTTACACTGATAGTGCTGACAGCAAAATGGGAATTAACACCTTTCAGAGTTTTATATGCCTTCTCACTAGTGCGACCGACCCAACCTGTACCGGACAGGTGACAGGTGTGCGCTGCTGCTGTGGTAACCGGTGGGCGGGAAGCGTAGGGGAGGGGTTTCTCACCTCAGAGAGAGGGTAAGCCAACCGGTCAGCACAGGACACGAAATGCTGGAATAAAAGGAACGAGAAATTCACAGGTAGGAGAAAAGGGGAACGGAAGTGGAATGAATATTAAATTATGGAAATAAATAAGAAGGAAAAGTCCAAGTAAAAAGAAAGAGAAAAGCAGCCCAGTACTTTAAGTTCTAATAGCATATACATTGTCCTCACGGGACGCATATAAACAGCGTTAGAGGCTGTTTAATACGACTAGATTTGATTTAAAATCTTTGCAGTGGAGTGCGTCCACTTCAGATAGAGGTGAGAAATAGAAAGCGGGAGATAGAGATGGAGGGCTGGAATCCAGAAGCAAATGGAAAAGAAAAGCCATAACCCCTGAAAATGAGAAGTCATCTTTTTCAAATACACACACACACACACATGCAAGCACGCATGCACACACACACACGTGCATGCAAGCATGCATGCACACACACATATACACAAACACACACACACTCACATTCATGCATGCTTACATGCACACACAGTGTACTCCCCAAACAAGTTTACAAATTTAAGACATGCACTGTTCAGGTAGTGTTAGAGTAGAGTGAAAAAGCACCTTTATAGAGAATATTGGTAAATAGTCAGAATCAAAGTTTTATCAGCCATAAAATATTGTAGCTTTTGCAGGAAATGTTTTATTATTGCCTTTTTTCCAAAGCACATAGTTGAAGTGTATATCCCAGCTGGCCGCCATTAGCAAGACATATTTTTTCCCAAGATGAGTCACTACATTTGCCAGTTTACAAAGCTGCAGAAGTTTTGAACTGGTTGCCTAAATTTGGGTTTCTACAAAACTTGGTGGACCTTATTTTTATTTTTTTGTGTAATGTAATTCGTTAAACATTTCACATGCAAGATACGGCTTAGTTTTTTTGCACCACTGTCAGAGGCACTAAAATATATATGAGGGTAGGCACTAGCTGACAGCCCTTCTTAGGTCCTACAAATTACAGTGGGTACCCTACTCCCACAAATCTGAGGAAAGCCTATCAAAGGCTGTGGCAAGACAATTTCAATCCAATTTCGAGTCAAAGCCCGTAAATCACCCTCCGTTATGAAATGGATGGTGAAGATAAACACGAGGTACAGCCAATTACTCTCGGGATGCGCAGCACTTTGCTATTCTTTTGAGGACACGGCATGACAATTCCATGCTTTGTAAGGACCTTGGCAGATAGTGTGGAAGAATTTAGATAGGATTAACACTGGATCCGTCAGTGTTCATTGTTTCCTGTCAGCAGGCATTTGTATTCCGTTTATGGTTGCTGGAAACATCCAACACCATTGACAAACCTGAAAGCAGGGAGGCTTAAATTTGAGGTTTGCATCATGAGAGGGGGCTGGCCTTGGTGCTGGGGGTATTACGGTATTAGAGAGGTTAAGTCAGAGATAAGTAATTGCTATCCTGCGGGGGAGTACAGCGCCTGCCGGGGACTGTTCCTCTGCATCATCGCTTAATTGTTCAATTAAAGTCATCATTTGGACAGGATGCAGACTTACCTGGTGTTCCAGGTGCAAATCTGTTGCTAATTGGAAGCAACTCTAAAACCAGCAGAATAGAAGCCCCCAAGGACTGCAGTGGCCAATCCCTGCCTTCGGAAGTAAAGACTGAGAGAGAGAGAAAGAAGATGAGAGAGAGAGAGAGACAGAGAGAAACCTAAATGTATACAGTAAAAAAAGACAGGGAAAAACAGGAACAGAAAGAGAGAGGGAGCGGGAGAAGACAGAAGGCAACACCAATAACAAAACCGGCAAGCTAAAACTAGGATGTGATGCTGCAGCTCTACGTGTGATAGGGTCTGGGTCCAGATATTTCCCCTGTTTGTCACACTACATTTCAGCCCCCAGAGTGCAGGGGATTTGGGGGGGGGGGGGGTGCACCATGAAGCACCGCAACATTCCAGCGCATACCAAGCACCCCGAAACTGCAGACACTATGAGGTAGAGGGTGGCTGAAGGTCACTCCAGAACATGTGACAAATGCATGCACACGCACTCACACACACACACACACCCACACACACACACCACACACACACACACACCACACACACACACACCCACACCCACCCACTCACACACACACACACACACACACACCCACACCTACACACACACACACACCCACACCCACACACACACACACACACACACACACACCCAACTGTGCCCAGACAACGTTTATAAGATGCAATTACTGTCTGAGACGGCCTCACCATCAGCAAATTACGCACTTGTTACCGAGACGGCTTCGCCTCGCCCCTTCTCCTCGCTCGCTGCCGAGAAGCCAATCAGAGCCTGCGGCTGCTCTCAGTCGCGTGCGTCTCCCTCTCGGGACCCGGGGCCGCCCCCGCACACGACTCCGTTCACAGCCGGCGGAATAACGACGCCCGAGCCGGGCCCGCGATTGGCCGGCAGCCCCGCTAATGCGCGTGTGATTGGAGATTACGGCCGGAGCGGCGCGCGGGGGAGCGGCCCGCCCCAGACCCTCGCAGAGCCCGGCCCGGCTCCATCAATTATGTGACGGAGGGGGACAGGCGCGGCCGGAAGGGTCGGGGGATAAATGATGGCCAGAGGCGCTGGCGGCCTTGGAGGTGGTGTTGGCCGCACCTGAGCCCGAGCCGGAGAGAGGCCGGGTATCGATCGTGCCGGCTGGCGAGGAGAGATAATGAGGAAGGGAGGGCCGTGGGGAGGGGGACGCGCGGGCCAGACGCTGACTCGCTGTCATCCGTCTTATTATTGCATAGCAATCGCCATTAGCTCCCTTCCCAGCCCCAATGTGAGGACCACTAATCCCAGCCCCAATGTGAGGACCACTATCCCCACCCCAATGAGAAGACCACTATCCCCACCCCAATGTGAAGACCACTAATCCCCACCCCAATGTGAGGACCACTATCCCCCTTCCCAATGTGAGGGCCACTAATCCCCCCGAAATGTGAGGACCACTGTTTTGTAACACTAAGCAAACGCTCTGTCAGCCGTGCTTCAGAGCGATGTGTGCAGCTCCCGGGAACCAGACGTCTGTCTGGGTCATACGAGGAATTACGCTTTCCCCAGGTAAATGTGCGCAAACATAATAAACCGCTCTCTCTTTCACTGTACCTGCACCCTCCGCCCATCCACACAATCAATTTCATTAAATATGCCGGAGAAATAAATTCCACCTCCCAAAAGTAAATTAAGCTGTCTGTTCCTGTTAGGATTCATGGGGGCATGGTGATAGCATAGCTGCTAAAGCTGGTGTGATAATACAGGAACACGGAAAGAAATGCTAACCTAGGCTTTCTCACCACCACCCCGACCCCCACCCCCAATCACAGCCTAACTGGCACCTGGTGACAATGGTAACAGTGTTTATCTTTGAGAAGGAACATCATGTCCCATGGTGTGCTTACATGTGTGTATGTGTGTGTGTGATTGAGTGTGGGAGTGTGTGTGTGCATGTGCTTAATCCCAAAGCAACTCATTACTTATTCACAGATTCACTGTAGTTCAGTTACCTGTCAAACTGCAGAACTGTACAAAATTCCATACAGACCTAATCTCCATTCAAACTTAAACCCTTCCCAAGGGATAAAGGGAACCGACTAGGATTTCAGAAATGTCTGTCATCTTGACTGGCAGGCCTGCCCAATCTTATCCACTGTAAACATAATGGACAAATACTCGTATTGAGCCAAAGCCAAAACCCAACATAAACTCTGTCTGTCTATGCTGCAAAACCACTCAAATAATTGGTAAAAAAAAAATGCCACAGCGAAGAGTACACTACAGTAAACATTTCTTCCCAACACTGGCCGCTCAGCATTCAGAGGAGTGGAAATGTTTTGTTAAATGGTCGGGGAAAACCTGATGCAATGGCACTTTGAAGAAGATGCCAAAAAAGCTGTTGAGCTAGCATGTAAGGACAGGCAGATAGCCAAGGTCCAGTAGGATTAGGAGACCTCATAAAGCATAGCATACACCAAAGTCCCCTATAGTTACACATAAATGAATGGGGTGAAATTAGCTTGTAGCTGACTGTCTGCTCCAGCAGGCTGTATTAATACAGCCGGATTAATGCAATGGCAGTTTCATCTCCTAATGCTGGTGGGTTTATTTCACGGATCCTATTGCAGGCAGAACAGACAGGGAGTATCCACGTGAGCCACAATACCCCATGCTGCTGTGTGTGTGTGTGTGTGTGTGTGCGTCAGATGTGTGTGTGTGTACAGTATGTGTGGCAGTGCATCTGCAAGTGCGTGTTCACTGTGCAACAGCTAATCAAATTCTCTTGGGACGTGTGAGCAATAAGAACAAGACAAACTAATAAGAGTAAAAACACATTTTGCACATAAAGGAAAGAAGGAAAGGAGGCTTGTGTCTTTTATTTATTGATTTTGAACCCCCCCCCCCTTAACCAATTTGCTAAGTCAAGTGAATGTATTTAAATGCAAATGAGGGGTGAATTGAAACAGAGTCCCAGTTGCCCAGATGAGAAAGGCAGTGATTGAGGAAGAATGACACACTGGAATGCTGATTGTAATGACACCGAGGAATCTGAATGTTTGTGTTGTGCAGACGACTTTGACAGAATCACCCTTCAAACTCAGTAAAAGGCCACTACTTGCTGTGCAGAAAGCTGCATGTCTTCCCATGAACGAAACCCCTTAGCTGCATGGCAGAGGAGAAACCTTCCACATTCTCACACTGTGGAAACCTGTTAAGGACCAATGGCGTGAGACTCGCCATACCTGCTCAGTCCATCAGAAACCATCTGTCCGGTCAGAAAATAAATGGCCCTGAGCAGAGCGTTTTCCTGACCTGTCTCAACTGTGTCAGACAATCTACTGCACAACTGGATGTGCTCCAGCCATTCTGGCTCAAATAAGCACAGGCAACTGTCTCTAAACAAACACACACAAACCCACACTGATAACCCCCACATTCATACTTACTCTACATACAAACAAACAGACATAGATAGATACATACACCCACAAATACATACATACTCATACACACAGACCCACACTCATACATACTCTACATACAAACATACATACATATACTCGCACATACATACACCCACAAATACATACACACACACAGACCTACATAAACCTGGATACCCACATGCACACAGTACAGACACATATGCGCACACACACATTCACACACACACGCACACACACACACACACACACACACACACACACACACACACACACACACACACACACAAAGATACCCACTCTCATAGAGTACTTTTATAGAGTCTATTACCTCGATGGCTCTGGAAACCCTAAAGACAGTCGTTCCTGCCCGAGCAGACATACATAAAATCTGCATCTGTCTCCTGTCTAAAGCCCTGCAGGCCTGAAACCTCTTCTCCATTTCCCAAAACAAGCCATGAGCTTAGGAGGCCTATCATCAATTACACCACAGGGAAGACAGGGGGACTGAGCAATCTGGACCATTCTGGTTCAGCAGGGCACCGGGCACTGTTAAACTACACTACCCACGTGGCCAGAAGAGGAAATGAATGGCTTCATTTATTAAAGTGATTGCATCATTCCCTTTCAATGTGATTTGATGCTACGGCACAAAATTCATTGGAACAGACTGCACTAGGGCCGTCAGATTTCAATTCAATATTAAAATAGTCCTCAAATAGGAGAAAGAAATCATTTTTTGAATAGTTAAAGTTAATGAATCGGTAAAGTGTGAACTGTTAATGTTTCATCATGTGTGCACACCGAAGATCTAATATGTTCCATGTTTCAAACCGTGATCTTTTGCTCCTGAAATACCCTTTTTCCCTCAATGGTGCGCAGTCAGCTGGTTTTGGACTAAAAACAAAGACCACAGCTGGTTAACGTTCCGCAGCAGGATATGATGATGTATGGACAGCAAACGGCACCGCCAGTTTGACCAGAATCCTGTCGTGCGGTGGAAACGCATCACAGAGCTGGCGCCAAAGTGCCGGAGCGATCCGGGCACTTCTGTTCAAACAGAGCCGGCTTTCTCCACCGCAGGGAACACTGCAAACACAAAAACCTGCAGCGCTCGCCTCTGATCGAGTGGAACGTCCTTCATTTTTGGCAAATGATCTCCAAAAGGACAGCGTAACTACTGCCAAACTGAAACGGAACTGCCGTTCACGACTTTATAATCACAGTGTAGCCCTACTTTTTTCCCCCAAGGTCATTCTTACAGAGAATATTGTAAATATAAAATAAGGGTTTCATTGTACAGTTAAAATGCGTGATCTAAAATGTTATATTGCAAAATGACAGTCAAAATTTTCCTTCACTTCAGGTCCTTGTTACAAATGATGAATCATAAGCAATGCTTATCTACCCCATGCTATCTCACGATTTCTGTAAAATCTTCAAGTGGAATGTTACATTTTTGTCTACGCAATTATATGCAAATTTAGCAAAACACATAACATATAATGAAATATTTTAGTAGAATTAAATATTTCAGTAGAATTAAATCTGTTATTTTTGTTGAATACAATATTAAAATAAAATTTGACTGTCCAGTGAACAGCCCTACAGCGCTTGTCCTGATGTGAGGCTCCACTGTTAGAGCAGAAAGAATGTGGATATAGAGAAGTGAGCAAAGAGAAAGAGAGAGGGCAAGAGAGAGGGAGAAAAGGAGAAAGGTAGGAGGAAACAGAGAGCAGAAAGCACACAGGGAGAGTGAGAAGAAGATAGAGGGAGAAAACAGGCACAGGAGAGAAGGGGCCAATAAAAGGAAAGGAGAGATTTACAACTGCTTGCCTTCTCCATTCCCACTCCCGCCCCCTCTCCCCCATGGTCGACAACTGTTTAAACGCCTTGGCAAACGCGAGCGTAACTGTGTCACACTAACAAAGCTTTATTGAGTTAGGGGTTCCACTGCAGAGAAAGGGGGGGTGGGGGGGGGGGCACAGGGACAGGGCAGGGGGGATGGGGCGGGGCCGTCAGTGTTCCTGAGGGGTCGGCCATTGTTTGCAGCAGCTAGTATAAGTCACCGGATCTGCCAACCCGCTAAGGCACCGGGGGAAAGCCCCAAATTCGCCCACGGCGGGTTTTCAGCAGCACACCAAAGTGCTGGAGAGGGGGGCAGCGGTACATCACCGTCAGCGAGGCTGCCTGCGACTAAAGGCCCGCGGTTAGCCCTCCATTCAGGGGAGAGAGGCGGGGCGGGTGGAGGGGCCGCCGACAAATCAGACGGGCCCCCTCCGCGGGTCTACCGGAGGGGTAATGCGATTCCGCCGCGGCGCGGCAGCCTATCGGAGCAGAACGCCATCGGGGGCGGCGACCCCCCCCTCTCCCCCGCCTCCACAGGACCGCCCTCTACACTCACAACAGACTCTGGCCTCTTCTTCACAGACGCAACCCCGGAAAATCTGCTCAACGGCCCAGACACAATAGCAACAGGCCGGACGACAGCCTCCCGCTGCCCTGAGACGCTGGGATATTAACACGGGGCCCCTTCCCTCCCGAGGAGCTGGCGAGCGTGAGTCAGCGTTTGCCCCGCTAAGACGCGCCGCCGCCGCCGCCGTGGCAGATGAAAGTAATGTGTGTAATATCGGGCTGCGCCCGCGCGGGGAGCGGTGCGGCTGTTTAAAAAACACCGGAGCACAGGGCGCCGCTCCTGCTTCATCACGCTGATAACCCCTGAATAATTCAGAGCGTGGAAGTGTTTTTTTTCTGGAGCGCGGTATTCAACGATCAATGAGACCGAGAGGCCGGGAGTCACGTTTGTTCTGAGGAGCCGTACGAGGCGCTGGAGACGCCGGGCCAGAACAGCGCCCTCAGAGCCCCTGCAGCCCCCCGAGGGTGAGCGCAATCGCAGCAGTGTCTGCCGCCCCCCACCCCCCCCGAGTCGCGCGATTCGTGATCGGCATACTGTTCACCCCCTGCTGGGCTGCGCAATGCGCAATGGCTGCTCTGCTCACCCCCCCGCTGAGCAAAGCCATGCGGAATCGCCGCACTGTTCACCCCCCGAATGGGTGATGAATAATCACCGCACTGTTCACCCCCCCGAATGGGTGATGAATAATCGCCACACTGTCACCCCCCCAGAATGGGTGATGAATAATCGCCACACTGTTCACCCCCCCCGAATGGGTGATGAATAATCGCCACTGTTCACCCCCCCGAATGGGTGATGAATAATCGCCACACTGTTCACCCCCCCGCGAATGGGTGATGAATAATCGCCACACTGTTCACCCCCCCCGAATGGGTGATGAATAATCGCCACACTGTTCACCCCCCGAATGGGTGATGAATAATCGCCACACTGTTCACCCCCCCGCGAATGGGTGATGAATAATCGCCACACTGTTCACCCCCCGCGAATGGGTGATGAATAATCGCCACACTGTTCACCCCCCGCTGAGCCCCGCAATCCGTAATCGCTGCACTAATCGGCGTCTGTGAGCTGTCAGCCAGCGCTTCTCTGCACTCTGCAGTCCACCAGCTGAGCTGAGCACACCTGCACAGCTGAGGCAGGAAACCCCGGGGCACTCTCCTCTCGGGGGGGGGGGGTATCCTTCAGGCCTCCCTCTCTGGGGGAAGCTGTGGAAAAATACACATCGCCCTGCAGGGCTGCTGGTGCTGCGGGCACAGCCACGGTGAGGATCTACACCAGGCCACAGAGTGCACAGAGTGCAGAGTGCACAGAGTGCACAGAGTGCACAGAGTGCTGAGACCCAGCACTTCAGCCCCATGAGCAGTGCTCAGTATGCTGCAGTACACAGGGGGGTGCGATATGACCATCACGGACGATTAACATTTCTCCACCATCTGCCTTTAACGGGGAGATCAGACGTACTGTGCTGCAGAGCTCCTGCACGTTCTAACAGAACATCCACTCACACTGCTTCCAGACTCTGTTTTACCATCGCTAACAAAGACACCAATAAACAAATAGCATCCTAATATATGGCAGGCAGTACCTTAAAAAAAAGTTCCAGTTCAGTAATATGGGACTGGTTTGGAGTCCCAAGTCCAAGGCTATGGTGTATTTTATAGTTACCAGTAACAAAACCATTAATGCAAACGTCTGATTCCATTGGGTGTGCAGTTGGCAAAAAAAGCCACGATATAGTTGGCTCTACTGCAGCACTTGCTGATTAATTTCTTGCCAGAACCAGCAGCTCATTCAAAGAAACATTGTGCCTTAGGTTTTTAAGTTTTTTTTTTCACTGGTTAATATTGTAATACAGGGATAGATTTTCTTAAGGACATTAATTTTCTTCAGGTGAAAATGCCATCGAGATATTACACTGACAGAGTGTGAGTAGTCTCTTTTGAATAGCTCTGTTTACCGCTTAGTGACTGGGGAGTATTTCCCTTGGTGATACAGTGATTTACCTGGAGACCTCCCCGGGATCACTGTCATAAAGCTGTGTGTGTGTGTGTGTGTGTGTGTGCGTGTCTGTGAGAGTGTGTGTGTCTGTGTGTGCCTGTGCGTGTGTGTGAGCACCTCTGTGTGTGTGTGTGTCTGCACACGTGTGTGTGTATGTGTGCGTGTGTGTGCACACCCCTGTGTGCATGTGTGTGTGTGCACCCCTGTGTGTGTGTGTGAGTGTATGTGTGTATGTGCGCGTGTGTGTGCACCCCTGTGTGAGTGTGTGTGTGTGTGTGTGTGTGTCTCTCTCTTTTACCCTATACAGCCATGTCTGCTTAAATAAGTAAAACACACAGTGGTTGCCAGACTGTCAGTCTTGTGTAAGCTGATACACTGACAGGCACACAGGCTAAACCGCAGCTCTGACGGCAGAGAGCGGATACAGAAACGCAGCGGAGACCAAGACCCCGCCGGCCTTCACCGGACCTTTCATTTCATTCATTCAGGGGGTAATTCAGGACATGCGAACAGCTCCCGAGCGCACAAAGCCAGGACGCACAGCACGCTGCGTCACTGTAACGATCCACCTGGCATCTCCAAGCCCATCCACAGCCCTCTGTGCTCTGCTCGTGTGAGTCCATCTCACTGGGTTCTGCGGTAAAGACGGCGGTGTCCGGCGCTGAGCCGCGCGTTCCCTCAGTCTGGCGGCTGGCAGGAGGCCAGCTAATCAGGACAGCAGGCGCGAGCTTGACTGGCCCCGCCGGCTTGTTTACGGGGGGGGCGGGGCCTCGGCCTTGGGGCCGGTCCTGGACTGTGCGTATCGCTCGGTCCAGGTGCCTTCAGAGGCACGGGGGGGGGGGGGGGCGGTCCCGACAGCAGCGGGGGGGCGTTCAGGTCCGCACGAGACGCAGCGAGTCCGGAGCGTCTGAGACCGACGAGAGGAAGCACAATGTCTCGTACTCCCCGAAGACGGCGGCGGCTTTCTGAATAAAACATCAGCGTACTGTCTATCCTCTGCAACAAGTGGAAATGCAAATGTGCAATGTCGCTAATTTGCACTCATTCTGTCACTCATGCTATCACACATAAAAACTAAAAATATTAGGAAAATGCCAGCGTCAGCATAATTTATATGTTACCACCTACTTTGACTCCAATCAGGAAGAAATACAAATGTATGATATGACTAATCCACACCTGTGATGTCACTAATGCTCACCGATTATTTCCTCTTATAAACCGGAAATATTGGCAAACCACAAACAGAAATGCCTTTTTAATGAAAAATCTGCATCCTCAGCTGCGATCCGAACGGCCATATCTAAATGCCCCTTAATAAAGAATCAGAGAAGAGAATACAGAGAAGCCACCAACTGTGCTTCATCTGGCCATAAATCATTTATATTACGCAACGCATAAGCGTTCCAAAGTGCTTCAGTACCGAAGGAGCTCGGGTTAGCACCACACGGTCAGCTTCTGAGCATTAAATCACTGAAGTGATGGGTCATGCAGCGTAACCCTGCCCACACACTCTATGTTCAGCCCTAGACCACACATTAAAGAATCACAGGGATCACTCCTCATGCCCCCTAAGCCTCTAAGAGCTCTCAGGCCGCTCGATACGCATGATACAGGATTAGTTATCCAACGGCCTTAGCAGGAGTCAGCGCAGGAGCGGGGATCTGAAAATATTATCTCTTTGCCAAAACGCTAACAACTTACTACAAATTGCTGCAATTTACAGCGGCGGGCTAATCGAGGGGCTCTGGACGGTGAGGAATGGACTCGCCCCGGACGGAGAGCCGGGGCGGGAACGCCGACGCGGCAGAAAACCGGCGGCGGGGCTCCTCGGGAACGAGCCGCCCCCATCGCGGCGCGAAGAAGCCGCTAATGAACTCCTCCAGCGTAATCGCTCTCGTTCTCCCCCCGCCCCGTCTCTCTGTGATGAAAGGCAGTCGCGCGCAGCCGCCTGTCCCAGAGTGTGCGTGAAAACCTACAGCGATGCTACGCGCTGGGACAGAACGGACAGGAAGAAGAGAGGGATGGAGAAGAGGCACGTTGGAGAGAGGGGAGGGGGAAAAGGCAGAGAAAAAAAAGAGACAGAGAGGGAGAGTGGGAGAAAGAGGGGGCGAGAGAAGGAAAGAGCAGGCGGGAGGGTGGGAGGGGGAGAGAGCGAGAGAGAGAGAGAGAGAGGAGAGAAGGGCAGAAGAGAGAGAGACTGAAGAGCCTGCCTGCGCTGTGAGAGTGTGCGCAGGGAGGGAGAGAGAGAGAGAGACTGAACAGCCTGGCTGCGCTGTGAGAGTGTGCGCAGGGAGGCAGAGGCTCCACAGCTCTGCAGCGGAGGTCGGGAGGCCGTGCGGGCTGTGGGTGGACGGGGGACGGCTGAACTCTCTGCTTAATAAACTCCAATTAAGGCCAGGCATTAACACTGCCGGCCCACCGTCCTCAGCATTAACTCCCATAAACCCGGACGCAGGGTGTGGGAGCAGGAGCAGAGAACAGCACGTCGGTCCTCTTACACGTCGCCGTCCCCGCCAGTCACACACGGTATCCCGGCAACCGCTCGTTTACAAAGGACCCCTGTCCTGAGAACTCTGCTGAGCCTCATGTCTCACACCTGGCACGGAGACTATTCACCAAGCACTGAAAGCTTTATTTATTCATTTATTTAACGCATTCCCCCCCCATTTCTGTTCCCAATTTGCCTGACCACATACAAACTCACCTGTATGCACTCAAGAGTGTGGGCAAGCACGCACTCTCCAAAGACCCCACAAACCAAGCTGGCACAGGCATGAGTTCATGCGCATGTTTTAGCAAGCAAACCGTGGGTCGGTAGAGAGCGATGAGACCCAGTTCCTGGCCTGCTAAGCCCCCTCCAACCCTGGCTGATGCTACAGTCAGCATCCAGCAGTCTCTCTCAAAGGTTGTTTATTGTTCATTTAAAAGAGCATAAGGATGTTGAATATATAGTTGATCTTGTTACTGTTAGCATTCACATCTTATACGTATGATTGCCTTGGCAGGTTCACTTCTGTGTGTTCATCCCAATAAGAATGAGGGACTGAATATGACTGAGGGCAGCGTCAGAGCAGATGTTACGGTTTTGGGAGCTGAATCATCGCTGCGTTTCAATGGGACAGCTGCGGGAAGGACTGAGCAGGTTCAGCCGATCTTCAGCTCGATGCCATTAAGTAATCGATGGGCAGAGTGCAGAACGGAGGGCTCTCTCTCCTTATTCTCCTTCACTCAGAGAGAAAGCCCATCTGCTCTTCTGTCCAGATCTGAGTATCAATAATTAATTATTAAATATATACATACTTAAATATATACTTAAAAAAGAATTAATAATAAAGTGAAATGAAAATAAACTGAATTTGTAAGAGGAACAGAAGATACAGAGGATGGGGGGGTGATGAAAACAGAGGGAGAGAGTGCTGGGTGTACTAACTCAGGGAGGAGGGAGAGATGCAGGGTTTGAGACTGCAGGATGATGGGAGTTCCACAGCCTGAGGGCCATTCCCACAAACCCCAGCTCAAAATGGATCACCATGGCTACAGCAACCCGCCCCCCAACCCCCAACTGCCCCTGCTCACACACACACACACACACACACACACACACACATCTAGTTAATTCACTTATATAGCCTACTTATCTTTTCAACACACACGGACATAGACACCATTAAAGTCATTGCTTATGCCACTTCCAGTTGAATCTCTTTATGCTTTCTTTTTGAGGACCCTGTGAATATGCATTTTATTTCATGTATTGCACACAACTTACTACCTTACAGACTGAGACCACAGAGGAGTAGGAATGAAAGCAATAGAAAGACATACATATGCAAACTCAGACATACACATGAACACAGAAACAGATATACACACACACACACGTGCACACATACATGAACACATACACACACGAACACATACACATGAACACAAGCACACATACATACGCACACACATGCACACACGTGCACACACACACACACACACACACACAAACAGATAAATGATGGACAGTGCACTGAGAGGTTTCCATTAGCCCTGTCACTCTAGCTGGTCGTCACTGGCCCTTGTCACCTTAGAAGGAGCAGCCTTCTCAGTTCTCCATCAAAGCCCCCAGGAGCAAGACACCGGTTATGCAATATTCAGGACGGGGGAGGACGACGGCAAAATAAATAAAAAGCGGAGAAAGGCACCGGCACCCCCACGAAGAGAGGCCGACGAGAAACGAGAAGAGGGGGCCAGCGTCACCGCTCCTCCCGCGATTATTTAAATAAAACGAAAAATGACCACAGCTCAGAGACCTGGCGCTGCTGGCCCCGGCGGCAGGGCTCGCCCCCTCCGCTTTAATGCGGGACAGCGGCTCGTCAGCAAGGCCAGTCACAGCCCGCCTCCTGCGGGAGGCAGTGGACCGGTTTAGGGGGGAGGGAGAAAAATCAATGCCCGCTTCTCAGGCACGCAGCACATCAGAAGGACGCTGCCGGACGGCGCTGTCTGTGCTGGGCTGCCAGGGCGCTCTCCACCGCTCGCCCCAGGATTGGGAGTCACAGACGGGCCGCTCGTGGGGACCGGAGCGCTCAGAATGTTCCAGCGCCACCGCAGTGGCGTGGTCAGTATGCTAACAGTAACGTAGCAGCGGCGGGCTGAGGTCTCTAACGGACACAGGCTGGGCAGCGCTCCAGCTAAGCGCTAAACAAAAGCGCAGAGACAGCCAGTCTGACCACACAAAGCTAACCAGCCAGGTGATCAAAGATAACAAAATGCACAGAATCCTCTGTCTCTTTCACATGCACGCACTCACAATCAGACACAGACACTGACACACGCATGCAATCACACACGGTCACACGCACGCAGTCACACACAGGCACACACCCACAATCACACACACACGTGCACACACATACAGGCACACACACACACACACCCTGCGCAGGGGCCAGTTTGCTAACGCTGACAGGGTCGGTGAGTAAAAGCCCTCTGCTCTGTCCGAAAGCTTGAACAATAAGCTCCTCGCCCAGCCAGCGTACAGCGCTCTCGCCCCTGTGTTTTTCACAGCAGCACCAGAAACGGCTTAGCGGCGCTAACCTGGCCTTCTCGGCCAGGGCCCGGGCCTTTTGTGCTGGAGAAAGGTCGCGAGAGTCAAAGCACCGGCATTGACAGTCTCTATTACACAGCCGACCTAAAAATATCACCGCATAAGCTGGGGCTGTGCTGTTAATACAGAAATGTTAACATTAGCACTATCGCTCTCCGTGGCTCACCGTGGATATCTCTTCATCCTGGGGACGCTGGTACAGGGGAGCTGTTCTGGTAGCTGGATGAATTTGGGGTGGCTCACATCGAGTGCACTGCAAAAATATACGGCTGAATTATCGTAACTGAAGCGATTTGGCTCAATTGACGCGCTCAAGAGCCCCATCCAGGATCCGGTTCCACTGAACCTCTGACCCCCATAGGGCAATCACAGGAGCTACTTAGCAGGTGCTAAAGCAGGACAGGAACAGCGACATACCCCTGTTCAAGGCAGAGCACAGAACACAGGAGACCTGGGGCGGGGCAGGGCAGACCTGGGGGAGGAGGCGGGGTGGGGGCACAGCTGCTTTGGGACGGCAGTGGGGGTTGGGCAGACTCCCAGGGAATAGCCGAAATCGTGGGCTCACTGCGGTTGTGACTCGACAGAGCCCCGCAGGACCCGGGGGGGGGGAGCGGTCGGCTGAGCGCGACGGTCCCCCGACATCACAGCGACAACACCCGAGGGGGGCAACGAACATGGCAACGGGACGAACCGCTCAA
This sequence comes from Anguilla rostrata, assembly GCF_018555375.3. NCBI lineage: Eukaryota > Metazoa > Chordata > Actinopteri > Anguilliformes > Anguillidae > Anguilla > Anguilla rostrata. The sequence continues at coordinate 28,918,560 of NC_057944.1, read as the reverse complement.
CACCGCGGCTCCAAAAGTGCAGCGATGCCGTCCGGCCCGCTGATTTCAAACGGCGTGCGCTGGTGTCAGCTTTTTGGACCTTCCCCACAGAGCACTTGCCGTCAGCACCAGGTTTGTAAATGGCTGCTCCAATTTCATGGGTGAGGCTTTGGATTTAATAAAAACACTGCCACGGTGGAGGAGCCTCGGGCCTCTGCAGCAGTAATTTGACAGGGGTCCAGGTGAGCAGCTGAGATACCTGTCAGCAGAAGGTGCTGCTGGCACCTGCGGAGTAGAGGAGTGCGAGAGAGGAGGGGCCGTGCCGGGATTTGCATCGGGGGAAGTGGGAGCTCCTGCCATGACGGCAGACGACGCGGCCAATGGGAGGACAGCTGGTAGCCCAGCGCCTGGAAGACGGCCAATGGGAGAGCGTGGGCGTGCGCAGGTGGAGTCTGCGCCTGCATGCTGCCTTCCTAGAATAGTGACGTCTGATCTCAGCAGGCACGAGGTCGCTAAGAGCATCGCTACGCAGCGTACCGAGCGATTCGTCTACACCATGTATCAGCATCCGAAACCAAGAGAGGGAGTACAGCTGTGTGCGCATGTGCAAGGACGTGTGTGTGTGAGCGCGCATGTGAGCGTGTGCGCATGCGAGTGTGGGTGTGCATGTCAGTGTGTGTGTGTGTGTGTGTGTGACTGTGTGTGCTTAAATGGCTCATCACCTGTGAGTTGCTAATTATGCAAACAGCCCCACAAGAACTGCTGTTGCTGCATCAGGGACATTGGCGTCCACTAAGATCTGAGGGGGTGGTAATGGGTGAATCACACGTGCAGGTCTGGGTGTTTGTGAGTACAACATCGGTCCCAGTCATCACACAGGCGTGTTCCTCAGGGACAGAGAGAGCGCAGGACCATTAAAAGAGGGGTGCAACTTCAGAATAAAAAAACAGGCGACTGAAGCTGATGCGGGGAGAGGAACTCCCTCACAGTGGTTGGCCTGAGTGAGTGTCTGTTTCAGTGAGTGTCTGTTTCTCTACTGGGGCTTCATCAGGGAAAAATGAGCCTGTTACTCTCTAAATATTAGCATGAGGAGCACATGCTATCCATGGAGAATGAGAGAGAGAGAGAGAGAGAGAGAGAGAGAGGAGAGGAGAGAGAGAGAGAGAGAGAGAGAGAGAGAGAGGGAGAGAGAGAGAGAGAGAGGGAGAGAGAGAGAGAGAGAGAGAGAGGGAGAGAGAGAGAGAGGGAGAGAGGGGAGAGAGAGAGAGAGAGAGAGAGAGAGAGAGAGAGGGAGAGAGAGAGAGAGAGAGAGAGAGAGGAAGAGAGAGAGAGAGAGAGAGAGGGAGAGAGAGAGAGAGGGAGAGAGAGAGAGAGCTGGCCCTAAAAATGAGAATACACTGTGGCAGACTCGGTGAACACGTTCTGGCAACAGACCCCCAGTCGCCACCCGCAGACTTGGTTGCTCCTAGAGCAGAGGCTGTGCCCCACCGCCACAAACAGAGACAGAGCTGCACTTCCTCATATGATGCCATGAGAATTCATCTGAGAACATCCTTTTCCTAAATTTAAAACAATACACCCAAACTTCACAACCCGGCTAGCGACGCAACCATTGCAAATCCTCCTTGGAGAGGAAAGGAGGTGTGCAAATTTAGCAGTGTAATATGCAGCCACCTGCCACAGGTAGAGACCCAGTCCCCTAACCCCCACAATTATGTATCTGTATTTTCATTATGTAACATGTAATCATATCATGTATTTCCACGATTATAGTCATTATTAGAAGTATAATTTTTTTATTATTACTGATGTTATTACACATCTGTCCATGCATAAATATTGTTGTTATTACAATCCTTGTTATTGTTGTTATTATTGTCATTTTGATTGATTTTAATGAACAGAGAGAAGCAGAGTGCAGGGGAAAGGGCAGAGAGAAAGGGAAATTTGGATCTGGAGAGATGTGAGATATGGATATTGAGGACAGATATGAGAGGTTTGGCAAGATATGCAAGACCAATAAATAATGTGAAATAAAAAAATGAGAGACGATCATAGGAAGAGAGAAAAACAAATGTAAAGGATTTATTTGGCAACGAAAACTTAGTCATGCCAATAAAGTATATTTTAACATTTAAATTGGACAAAGCATAAGAACAAAAGAATGTCTGATGACAAAAAAGGCAATTAATCCCTCTTGGATCATAATTTGCGACAGAAAGAGAGAGCAAGAGAGAGCGAGAGAGAGAGAGTGATCGAGATTTAAATCCTCCTTCATTTATCACTCCTCCATAGGTTTTCTTGTATTTGTGACAAAAACTCTAAACGAGAAATAAAATTTAAAAAATCTTAAAAGACAAAACTTAAGAGAGAGACAGAGAAAGGGTAAAGGGGCGCAGAGGAACACAGTGGAGTGTGGATTTCCACTGTGCTCGACACAGATTAGCTAAAGCGCAGCAGGAAATAGGAGGTTTTATATGACGGGGGTGGGGGTGGGGGTGGGGGTGGGGGGGGGCTCGCGGTCATTTTCACTGCGCTCCCAAGCTGCAAAGCTCCCACAAAGAGAGACCTGACGGACAGCCACCGCCCTCTCCACTGACAACCCGCTGACAGAGCTCCCGGACACACACACACTCACACACAGATACACACACACTCACACACAGAGGCACACACACACACACACAGAGGCACACACACACACACTCACACACACACATACACACACAGAGGCTCTCACACACTCACACACAGAGACACACACACACACACTCACACAAACACACACGCACGCGCGCGCACACAGAGGCTCTCACACACACTCACACACATGCACACACACACACTCACACTCACGCACACATTCACCCATGCACATACACACAATAACACACACAAAAATACACACACACACTCACACACACACACTCACACACATGCGCACACAGAGGCTCTCACACACACTCACACACACGCACACACAGAGACACACACTCTCACACACACATGCACATACACACAATAACACACACACACACACACACACTTGCAGACAGGCAAACTGCAGGCAGGAGGTTTTAAGGGGTTTCAGCAGCCTGAGCAGACTGTGTGGCAGTGCGCTGCAGGACTGGAGCACCACCGCCCCCTCATATGGTAATAACACTAACTCACATCTCACCCCAGTGCCTGAAAAAAGGAGGGGCTTTCATTTCTTAATTTCATCAACATCTTCTCCGCCCATCTGTGCAGACAATTTTGTATAACCCCCCCAAACCCCCACCCGCCCCCCAACCCCACCCACTCTTGACAATAATTCAGCACGCCAAAAGCCAGGAACAATTTCATTTTGACCGGGTAGGAAGGTAATTTGCTTGATTAAGCACAACAGGGATCACTCGAGGGGATGGGGGACATTTCAAAACGAAATAGCCCCCGCAGCCCTCCAACAGCAGAGGTTGCAGCTCTAGAATCAATTAAAGCAGACTGCTTGCTCAATAGGATTAACATGAAAAACGGACTCTCGTGGTCTGAGGCTGACCTGTGACAGGGCAGGGGTTACGGCAAGAAGGGACCAGCTACCTCAAACACCGGAACATCAGACATATTTCACAGCAGAATGGAGTTGGTGGGTAAACCCAGTTCCAGCTAAGAAATTAAACGTTGTCTCCCTTTATGAAAAAGTCCAGCTAAATCGTATATAAATACTTCCCTGGCCCGCGAAACCTGTCATAAATATATGAATCTGACACGAGATCATACAGCAAGAACATGCAATGCATACGGGTTGCGCTTGGACACTGTTAGGAACAATAGCGCATCGCTCTGAATCTAAAGGAAACGCCTCCGCCAGTTACACAGTGGCCGCGAGAGGGAAAGCGCAGGGAAATCCCAACTGCAGAAAATACCCATTCCCAGCCAGCCTGAGGAAAGCCCTGCTCGTACTGACACTGCCGCGTGCCTTGGTGAACAGCCCCCGTCCCTCTTTCTCTTTCTCTCTCTCTCTCTCTCACACACACACACAAGCACCCACAAACCACCAAAGAAAAGCAAGATAGCAAACTAATAAAAAAGCTATTGTGTCTCTTTTTTTTTTGCACACAGCAGGCAATAATTTCTTATTACGAATGTATTCACAGTATATTCCCTTATTCTACAGGGCAACGTGGTCAAACTGCATACTGTACTGTGACATAGATAATGTACCAGCTATGGCCAAATACAGCGCGAACTTAAGGTTGTCTAGTTCACCAACGAAACACTGGGTGCCCGGATTGCACATAACATTTTTTTCCGATTAGATTAAAATTAACTATTAATAGGTCTAGACAACCTGTCACTGTCCGCATTTTCGTCTGTGTAGCTCCGCTGTGTTGAGCAGCTAACACACAGCCCGGAAGGTATCCTAATACCGTGCGATGTAGGCTACATGGACGTGCAAGGCTACCCCTCGTCTTTGGGGTGGAAAAGGGTAGTCTAACGCTATTGCAAAATCTGTAGCTATACACAACCTGCCCCACAGTATCATCATCAGCATCCAGTAAACAAATGATGACGAATACCCTTAACATGCGCTTTTACCGTTATATATGGATTTCCACGAAAATGTGCTCACAAAATAGTTACAATTCTCCAATAGGACATTTGTTAATTAATATTTATATATCGTTCCTTTTTGTGAAAAATATCCAGGTCGTTGCGAAAACCGTTAGCCGACACAATTCATATTTGTCTCGAGATCAAGTAGCCTATGGATATTTGCATACTTGCTTCTCCAGCCCAACGACTACCTGGTGAACAGTTGTTGTCTTATTTTTCAGCAAACAACAATCGACACGCAGATTGGACAACTGCAAACACAACGTTGAAAACTTAACCAAAATTAATAGCATATTGCAGCATAGTCATTTTGCGAATGTTACACAAAACCCCAGCACGTCCCTCCAAAAAGTAAAGAAAAACATCCAACAACGACAAAATAATTCAGCAGCACTGTAGCTAACGGTGGCAAGCTCAAACATTTCTGTTTCTGTTTATGTAGGCTACAATACACACTGCAAAAAGAAACTATTTTGCTACTGCACAATAACAATCGTGCAGCAAATATTTCAGGTTCCCAAAATGAATGGGCGGATAACAGAACGTGCGTGAATACACACACGAGTAAATTTTATCTTACATCAACTGTAGCTTCTCACATGAATGGATATAGACTAAAACCATATAATTAATTATTCATGAAACGAAAAAGCATGTGGCCAAGTCAAAAAACATGATGTGAATTATCACGTATTTCACCTAACATTTCTAGCTAGTTTACATCATGCATACCTCATGAAAAACAAGAATAGGTCAGACTTATCTCATATTCAGTAACACAATCAAACGACTTTTTGCTATCTTACCTTATTTCCTAGTTGGTCGCGTTGTTCAGTGTAGTACTTGCGGTAATGCACATATTGTACTGGAATACATAGGAAAGTGTTCCCGTTATTTTATCTGTTCTCTCTGCAGCTTGAGTTGTACACTCGCTCTCTAATGCACACTCGCAAGCACTACTCATATACAGAGTCGCGCTCACGTTTCACCGACTGAGGCGCGTGGCCGAGGAAGGGAGGGCGGGTAAGTGGCGCGCTCTTAACAGCAGCATCGATGAAGATACGCCAGCCATTCTGACTGGAGACCTGGCATCCTTTCTGGATTAGTTGTATTTTATGGTGGTCTGTTCTTAACGAAATGTAATTTAGAATTTTGCTTTTTAGACTGACAGGTATTTTATCATTGTAGTTCACATATAAGACAAATAAACAAACATGAACAAATGAGGGAGACAAACCCTTTAAATCATTGAGGTTTTTACATGGGAAATACATGTAGTAATTTAGTTCATATGTAAAATAGTAGAAATGCTGGACAGCAGCAGCGGCTACTAATGCAACTTTGTTTTATTTATAATGCAATGGCCATATTTTAAATAGGAGGCACAAAATCTCCATCTTGTTAAAACCTAATCATCTACAACCCCATCACCAAGCACACACACATACAAACTTAACAACACAAGCAATCTTCAAGTCTACTGTCACCAGATTTGCCTGAAAAAGATGCATTTCGTACGCAAATGTCACTGTGGCAAGGGCTATCCAATGGGGAATTAAGTTATTTTCTGCTTTCTTCAATTTGGAGAACCTACTGTAGTTGCAACACCTGCAAGTCACATCATTTGGTGTGAAAAGGTAACATCTAAAACCTCCCTATGATGGTATGAAAGTTTCTAATCTGCTGAAAAATTTGTAGGTTGGCAACAATGCTGCCTTTTCAGATATACTCAACACTGCATAGCAAATGATTAATGGAATAATTATGACTCAAGCAAAGGGAATTCTAAATCACAGACATTAATCAGTTTGCCACTGTACCAGAACCATATAAACCAAGCCATCATACAGTACATACATACAACCACTCTAAAGATCTGTTCACAGCTTCTTGGCAATTGTTTGGATGAGGTGCACCTTATGGCACAAGAAACCATTGCAAGAGAAGCTGTCAGCTTCTTGTGGCTGCAGACATATTTATGTCCTATTCCCCCTCGCTTTCTCTCGCTCCCTCTCTCAGTTCCCCCCTCTCCCTCCCTTTTTTTCTCTAAGTCCCCACCTCTCCATTCCCCCCTCCCTCTCTTTCTGTTTCCATCTCTCTGTGCTCAAATGACCTGAAGCCTTACTCTCTCTCCATTCCATCATTTACGCTACGACAGTTATTACATCATTTTAAGATATAAGGGACTCATGGGATAGATGTGCGGTCATCCACCATTTACACTGCTGTGCCATAAGGCTAGCGAGTACCTTTTAAACTAGCTGTGGTGTAAAGGCCAGTGAGCATCTTTTACACTAAGCATCTTTTACATTAGCTCTGGTGTATAACAGATTGGTGAGGTCATACTCTTTACACTAAGCATCTTTTACATTAGCTGGAGCAGTAACTTTTAACTAGCTCTGGTGTAAAGGCCAGTGAGCATCTTTTACACTAAGCATCTTTTACATTAGCTCTGGTGTAAAGGTCAGTGAGAATCTTTTACACTAAGCATCTTTTCACTAGCTCTGGTGTAAAGGCCAGTGAGCATCTTTTACACTAGCTCTGGTGTAAAGGCCAGTGAGCATCTTTTACACTAGATGTGGTGTAAAAGCCAGGGAGCATCTTTTACACTAGCTCTGGTGTAAAGGTCTGCGAGCATCATTTACATTAACTCTGATGTAAAGGTCTGTGAGCATTTTTTATACTAGCTCTATTATAAAGTTCAGTGAGCCCATGTTGCAGCCGTTCCCTTGAATCTCCCAGAATTGCAGGTGCCTTCCACGCTGGAGAAAAGGCACTCACTGAGGAGCTGATGTCCACCTCCTTACCACCCCCCCCCCCCCCAAACCCCAAACACAGTTCCATCACCTACTCGCCCTCAGAACTGAACTGAACTTCTGCTTTCAGCTCTCAAAAATACACACAACACCAACAAAGCCAAAAGGCAATTGTGGCATGTTCAGGGATCTTCCAGCAACAATGGAGACAGCAAATGAGAATACATACCTTTCCCCTTTTTTTCTGGTTGATTTCATCTTGAATTCAATGGGAGTTTATATGCCTTTTGCACTCCATTCATTTTCATGCCATTACATCTTCATAGAGGTTTTATGGATGGCTGTGATCAGCCATGTGAATCACAATGGTTTTTAAAATTGTGCTGATTGTGCGTATTGCGGAAAGAACTGTGTACCAAGGATGCGAGCTTGTTTTATCTTGAGCTGAACAAACCAGTTATGAAGGACTCAGGCATGGGCAAACAATGGCACATTAGTAATGCTTCTTTGAACGTAAGGGAGAAATAGACATAATCAATCACATGAGGGTGAAAGAAAAGGCAATTCACCAGAAGGGAATTGAGTAGAAACAAACCATGCACATAGGTGCAGTCAAGAAGTATGCAACACACAGAGCTGTACCCCCAGCCACTTATGCTTGCAGTTACGACTAAACACCGGCCATCACCACCTCCCCACCTCCTGCAACAGCACCACCCTCGAAAGTTCTGCACTGGTCACAACCTCCTGCCCTTTCACTCTGTCCGGGTTGCCAAGGTTACCATTTGCATGGTTGGATGGTCAGAGATAAACAGTGACAGCCATGACTGACACTTCAATTCCTGGGTGAAATGTCACCTTTTTTTACACCTTATTTCCTTTCCATGCCTCAGTCTCCTGCACTCTCTCTCTCACAGGTCAGACAGTTGAGATATTTTTGTCTAAAAAAATACTCCCTGACTGTGAAGCAGGTCGAGCGTGAGAGAGAGAGAGAGAGAGAGAGAGAGAGAGAGAGAGAGAGAGAGGCCATAGAATGACATCGAAAGAGAGAGAGCTTCTCAGTATGTCTCTTGACATGCCATAGCCGTGTTAAGGAGCTAGTACTGTTATTCTTCTTCCTCTCTTCTTTTTCTTCCTCTGCTTAGTCTCCTTATTATTTACAGTACATTCCTACAGTATATTCTTTTGTAATGAAAATCAATTAACAAAGTATGTATTGTGCAGTTGATGTTGTTATCGATTGCTTTGGCAATACTGTGCTTGTGTGGTCATGCCATTAAAGCATACGAGGAACAGAAAAAGAGAGAGAGATTGAGTGAGAAAGAAGAACAGAGCGAGAGAGAGAGAGAGAGATGTGACCCCCTGTTTTGGACACCGGATAGATATTATTAGAGCTGAGATGACTGCAGATCAATGATAAATGCAGCGCAGCAGGGCTGGTGTCACATTCAAATCTCAGCAGCCTACGTCTGCGCGCGTGTGAATGTGTGGAGATGTGTGTGTGAGAATTATCACCACTCAGCACTCACCGGTTATACAACTAAAACTGTGCCAAAAATCCCAAAAGGCCTTGCACTTGGAACTTACATAACCACAGTCTCCCCTGAACGCCCAAAATACGGAGCCCGCCGCTGTCCGAGAAATGAATTTCGGTTACGGAAGGCTGCCTCAGTGAAGTGGCAGGGCTCTGCGCCGTCTTGGAAACTGGTTTGGCATCGCAAGGATGTGACACTCGCCTCGCTTTTCTGCTCCATCTGTTGCAATCAGACCAGGCTGAGGGCAGAAGACGCAGTGAGTCAAAAGGCTCGGTTAGAGCCAAACTTCCTGCACGTTTGATGATGGAGGGGTGAGAGAAAGCAAGAACAATAATGTGTCGACAGGACGCCATCTTCTGTTTTCCCGTTCAAAACGAAAACCTGGCAATTAATTAAATGCGCTCCAGACATACCATTGGTGAAGAATTACACCGTGTGGTTTGTAACTGGCCTCCATTTCAGGCATGGAAGCGCATGGACGGTCGTACAGGGCCTTATGACCTGTCAGTTCCAGCCCAGGAGAGTTTTCTAATGAATCAAGGTAACAACGATGTGCCACCCTGGACCTAACTGGCAGCGTGCCACCCGTCGCCCTCAGAGCGGCACGTGCCACGCTAATCTAAATTAGATCTCCCTCCACTGCCCGCCCAGATCCGTTTCCACTTTCGAAAGAAAACACAAGCCAGAAGTAAATAAAATCCCTTTCACGGCACAGTGGAAATAATTGGCCTGGTGTCTCTATCATCGGTTTAGCAGAACTGAGCTGACAAAGAGATTTGAAATCAATGGCTAATCTTGCCCCCCCCCCCCCCCCCTTCTCCCTCTCCCCCCTCTGACTGCTAAGACATCATCTGAGAAAGTTCCCATTTCAAAGAGGATAAAGGCTTTCTAGCCTCCTGATCGCCACACCCCCTCCCCTCCAACCACCCCCTCATGCAGCAGAGAGACAGAGAGAAAGAAATGAGAGAGAAAGAGAGTGAGAGAACAAGAAAGAGAGAGAAGGAGACTTTGACTTTAGATGCCCCTTCATTAGAACATCATTGTCAGTTCAGTACACTGGAACAGAAATAAAGAGAGAGCGACAGAGAGAGTGGAGAGGGCAGGAACGAAGCACAAACGCAGAGTGGCGGGTTGAAGGCGCGTATGACATATCCGTTTGCAGGATGGACTTTGCGCACATTGACGCTCAGATTCGATTCCAGCCTCCAAGGCCATGCTGTCAACCTCGGCATTTCCAGCCTTTGTTTCGAGCCGGTTTTTTTAATTACTTAGCGGGAGCCGCTGATTGCGAGGGAACCCGAAGCGGCCGCCGTCCCGGGCGTCAGTCAGCGGGCGCGGGGAAGACGTCCCCCAAGCCCTGGGGGATTACCGAGCTCCGGGAACTGCGGACGAGCGCCGCCAGCCATCGCAAAAGCATTATCAGCCTAACTGAGCTGAGCGGGGAGAAAGACGGAGGGCGCGAGATGGAGGGAGGAGAAGGGTGTGGGATGGAGAGAGGAGGAGGGCGTGAGATGGAGGGAGAGGAGGGCGTGGGATGGAGGAGGAGGAGGGCGTGGGATGGAGGGAGGAGGAGGGCGTGAGATGGAGGGAGGAGGAGGGCGTGAGATGGAGGGAGGAGGAGGGCGTGGGATGGAGGGAGGAGGAGGGCGTGAGATGGAGGGAGGAGGAGGGCGTGAGATGGAGGGAGGAGGAGGGCGTGAGATGGAGGGAGGAGGAGGGCGAGAGAGGGAGCGATGCAGACTGAAGAGAGGAGGCGTGGCGGGAATGTCACGGGCGTTCCCGTTTCGCTCCGCCCCGATGCCCTCGGTGGCGCCAGAACCCGGGTACACATCGGAGGGCCAGTACTGCTACTCCTCGCACCTAGAGTGGATGTCATCGCCAGAGTGAAAGAGAGAGAGAGAGAGAACAAAATAGAATCAAACACACTGATCAAGGGTCTTGGAGTCTGTTTCCTTCATGTTTTGGACACCAGATAGACACTATTAGAGCTGATAGAGAGAAAGAGAGGAAAAAAGTGTGTATGTGAGGAGAGAGATAGATAGATAGATAGAAAGAAAGGGAGAGAGCCCTTCACATCTCCTAACAAAGTCTAGTCGGAATCCACTCCAGACACAGACACTTGTATCAGCAGCACAGGCTTTAAAAGGTAAAAAATGTTTTTTTCTGGGTAAGAAACAGTAACCCGTGATTCTGGTGTTTTCAAAAATACAACACCTTTTATTTAGCTCTGCTCTGTCCTGGGATTATCGGTTTCTTTATGTGATTAACATACTCCCTATTCCACAGAGACTTTTTATTTTTCACATATTGATTCATACAGCTGGATTTACTGAAGCAATTCACACTAAGTACCTGGCTAAAGTGCACACCTGGGACTGGAACCTGAGAGAGGCAACCTCCCCTCCCTAACCATTACACTGCCCTGCTATCCGCGGCGGTGGATGGCTCAGGATTGCAGGTTTCACACCGTAATGCCACTGAAAGCATCAGGGGAGCGAGCGGAGGGGTCTGTCTCTGGCGCACGGATCGGCGGGCGCAGCGCCGCTCTCTGTGCTCCTCTCTGGATCACCTGAGCCGTAATGACACCGCAGTGGTCTGGGGTGGAGACCTAGGCCTGGCCCTGCAGGAGCCCAATCACACAGCCTTCAGCAACCTGCTTCACACTGTTCACTGTGGGAGCCTGCAGCCCATCATGCCAAAGGACCGAGCCCCCCTCCTCCCCTCCTCCCCTCCTCCCCTCCGACCGCAGGACGCTGTGGTTAAAGAGCAGCCGCGAGCAGCGGTTCCAGCGCCGCTTCTCAGATCTGCACGGTGCGGCTTTGATCCACAGGTGGAAGAGTGCTGCTTCGGCTTTTGAGCTGAGCACTTCGCGCGCGCTGTTGCGCAGGTAAACACTTACAAAATGGCTGATAGTAAGTCAACAACTCGCACCACATTACGCACGAAGGAGCAGGGTTTAACCTGTTCAGTGGCATTGGCTGGAATTCAGTGCCAGGCCCAATACAGGAGGCCCCAATCAATTCTATGGTACTATTCTGCTTCTGCATGGATTGAGGAGAAAGGGTAAATGGTAAATGGTAAAAGGACTGCATTTATATAGCGCTTTTATCCAAAGCGCTTTACAATTGATGCCTCTCATTCGCCAGAGCAGTTAGGGATCAGGGGTTAGGTGTCTTGCTCAAGGACACTTCGACACGCCCATTATTATTGTACAAAGGGATGGAAAAGATGAATCCAGGGTTTCTTTCTCAATCTCCCTCCACTTTCATCCCTAATTCAACACAAGACCATCCTGTTCCAGAAACAACAGCACTGACAGGGCCAAGGTAAATGGCTTTTCTACAGGAGGCTTTTTATTCATGAATTATAGATGAATCGTGGAAAGCGAATGCGAAGAGCTCGTCAAAGCACTGGCCAGTAGGAGCAACATGGCCGAATTTACAAATGCCAAGGATATTTATAATCCACCTGATGTCCATCAGCAAGGCTCCACCTGTCTACTGTGGTCACGTTCCCTATATACGTCCGCCTCAAGGGACAACATGAAGCATAACCACAGAGAAAACATATTGATGAAGAACTGATACAATATGCGAGTCACAGGCATTATTGGCACTGTAGCGACCTCTGGTGGTGAACAGTACCTTACTCGCTGTCTGTTGATTAGAAATGCTGGACTGGTCTTACTTACAGAACACTGCTGCCGTACATTTTTTTGTTACCTGCGATGGGTGAAAAAACTAATATCCTGTGGTAAGACTGCCAGAACTGAGGAGATAAATAAATAAAGATGCCTGAGGCATTGGCAAGCCATCTGGAATAGTATATATGTAATGCTACTACAGTAGCGACTGGCACAACAGTAAATGCATTGTACAAATACTACGGGGAAAATGAAAACAAAAAATGATTTAGAAATATAAATGTCAACAGCCACAACTGAAAAGCCAGACCAACATTAATAGCCTCATAGGCATACATGTCTAAAACAAACACATGTAGTCATATTAATTATTATTGTACAGCGTATAAGAAATGACCTCATCCCATCCCACATCTCTCCCTGTGCCACCCCCCCACCCCCGTAGTTTGTGCCCCCTGGGTTTTTGAACTCAGTGGGAGGGAAACCCTCTGAGTAGATCAAAGCTCAGTTAACGGAAGATTCCCTAATGAGAATCATTAGAGCCGATCCACTTCCACTGTCTCGCAGCCCGGGGAGGGGAGGAGTCCTGCCGAACCCGAGCCTCGCCGCAGTCCTGCTGCACCGGCGCTCCATTCCATTTGATTATTCCCGGGGTTGCACAAGCGGGGTTAGTCACAGCTAAGGGTATTACTTACGGTAATGAGTTGGCAATGTGCACACTGCCGTAAAATGTCAACCAGGCTTTTTTTGGGAGATTGATTGGTAAAAGAGCAATGAGAGAGAGACAGAGAGAGAGAGGAAGAAAGATGGCGAGAGTCGGAAAGAGAAAGAGAGATAGAGACAGCGACAAAGAGACAGATGATGCAATGTAGAATAAAGGAGTATACAGAGACCTGCAGAGGAAGAGCTCAATTTGAAATTAAACATCAAAGCTGACATGATACAATATTTCATATTGTCTGAAATTGTCTTAGGAAAAATATTATAAATATGAATTTAATTTTAATTGTAGCCTAAAGTTTACCTCATAAATCTTCCATTTTCCAATACCCAATTTGCTAAGAGCTCTGCTACAGTAATCTTTTTGAATTGGATATTGACGGGAGTGGGAGTGGAAGAAAGCATCTTGTTTGTCCTCAAAAGTTGGGCATTAGCTTCTGCCAAGTTTAAAATAAAGCATTTAAATAAATATAGACTAAACAAATATTTAGGATTTCTAATTGGTGGATAACACTCAATTTGATACAGCGGGTAAAATTGAATGGATCACCATATATTCCCAAATATAGAGTGAGAAAATAAAGATTAAATCCAAAATAATGAAGGTACTATCATAGACTTAAATGCTGGAAAAATAAATGGACAAAAAATGCAGGTCGAAACATTTTAATACCTAAAGAGCCATCTGATGATATTCTTGTCTCCTTCACCTTCACGCTCAGATCGATTTCTTGCTACTGATGAGAAAGGCTGAAATTAGAACATTCATGTTTAACTGAAGGAATTGCTGTGTGCTACTGGGAAAGCTGTATGTTTGCTTGGTATGGATCTCGCGTGTGTGTGTGTGTGTGTGTGTGTGTGAGGTGCAGTTATGGACAGTAACACACTGACGACTCTTCCGCACTCAGCCCCAGCGTGGTTGGCACGTGGCGCTGGTGTGACGTTCTTTCCGACTCGCAGCGTGTGTGGGCCGACACGATCCCAAAGTTGTGTGGGTGATGCAGTAGCAGACAATGAGAAACAGGGAAGTGGAGAAAAGATTGACAGGCGCGGGCAGTTGGAGTTAGCTGCAAGCGCTGAGTCATAATCCAAAGTTTGACTGACGGGCAGGGAATGCCCTTCATTTTTGCCATTAATGCTGTTATTAATGAGTAGCATTAAAACGCTTGTGTGCTGAAGTCATGCCACATTTGGCAAAATGGCTGCAAGCACAATGATCTCACAGCATATTTAACATTTTAATGTTCGTGTCTGGAACTGAATGATCTTAAATTACAATAATAATGCACCAACAAATGGGTTATAAAAGGTCTAAGTGCATTATTCAGGTGGAGAAATATATTTATTAAGCCTTTAGCACAAATATACTGTAATAATTGTACATAATTTATATAAATGGATAAGGTTATGCTTTTGTGGTATATTGGACATGCCATTTAGCAAGCGCATTTAATTTTCAAGATCTGCACATGAGCCACAATGTGGTGACTATAAAACAACTGCTACAGCCTAGCGCTCCTTTAGGTCTTTAAACATTGTGAGGATGACTGTTGCACAACTGAGAGCCCTCGTCTGACTCAGTCCAGTCTTAGTGACAGCACAGACCTTTCCCCTGGGTAACTGTCTGCATGAGGTCCTTTGTCGCACAGGGAACTTTGTTCACGACCTGTGCACGATCACTGACACACAACCCTGCATGTACAGCCGGTGTTTCCCCTTTTAAAACACACACACGCTCATACACATGCACATACGCATACATGCAGACATTGGTGCAAAAACACATGCATGCATACGGACACAAATGCAGTATTAGAAATGCAGCATGTTTATTTGTTGTACTTGCTGGCCGTGTACATGCTTTAAGATTACACAACGGACGATGGCAATAAATTCAAATGGGAACACAAGGAGGAATAAGGACTGCTAGATTGTGTGTGTGTGCATGCATGAGGGAGAGTGAGAAAGAGTGAGAGAGAGAGAGAGAGAGAGAGTGAGAGAGAGAGAGAGAGAGAGAGAGAGAGAGAGAGAGAGAGAGAGAGAGAGAGAGAGATAAAAATGACGCCACTGATGTCATGCGACTCCCATTAAATCAGAGACATGTTACCAGGCAGCAGTGGCATGCAGAGAGCCCTCTCCCTTCTCCTGCTCTGACTCGGCCTGGACCTCTCCTGAACCCTGAAGCAGCAGCGCTGGCCGACGGGAGGGAAGTCCAGGTCCATTACCTCCGCTACCTTCGCCTCCAACGCCACGCCTCGGCCAACCTATACTACCCGACGCACGGGTCTTAGGGAGAGAGGCAGAAACGCGGAACGGACACAAGATTGATGAGCTCGCTGGGGCCGAGAAGATTGGCTGTCACTTCAATGCAGTGTGATACATGCCCCACGCGTTCTGCAATAAGGTCAGAACGGTAATGCAGGAGGCTTTTCTGACATGTAATGCATGCGTGCATGCTGCAGACCGAAACCTAAACTCCCCACGGGCATTTACTGCAGCATTTATACAGACACAGCCACTGAAGCGCATTAAGCACAGCTATGATGAAAAATAAACACGACATCTGCGTGTGCTTGCACATATGATGTTGCTCTGTTTTCCAAATAACCTGAGAAATATTTGTAGCACAGCTGGAAACACCTCATTTTACAGTTCAATCCATGCATGCGTGCCCGATTCCTTTTGCTTTGGCCTGTGAGAAGTAAACACATTTAGTCATTATCTTTAATTACATATCACTTTTAATTATAGACGTGAATTGATTTTTCTTAAATGAATTAAACACGTATTCAATTGAGGAATGCGTTTCAACCAGAGGTGGAACCTCCAGGGGTCAGAAAGTCCTGCCATGTGTTTCTTCCTCTCGTGAACTCCCCCAGCTGATTTCACCAATTAGTTCTACCTCCTGGCTGAATAATTGTGCTAATTAGCAAATCCAGGTGGGGAGGACTTTTACTTTCTGAACCTGGATTTTCCACCTCCGGTTTCAACACAGGATATGAATACGAGTCCAATCAGATGTTTAAAAAAGAAAAAGAAAAAAAGGATCTTGCACATGAACAGTTTTGTTATTTTACAATTTTGCTTTTTTGTCAGAAGTTTCTGTAAAAAAAAGGTAAATCTGGTGTGACAGTGACACATTCAATGGCAGTAAATATTTACATTTTTCTTTTGACTAACTGGTACGGTGAAAATATTACTATTGTAATAGGTCAGGATTTGAACAGACGTTCCTGCATTAGCCTTTTATTACTGCAGGATATGTAGCTGACAATAATGATATTATGGATTTGCTGCTTATTTTATTTATGTCTGGCATGCCTGAATTGTCAGGCATGAATGAAGGAAGCAATTTTGCCAGGGCTGTGAAATAATATTGAAGGTAAATCTCGATTCAATTGCAGACAACACAGTAAAAAGAAAAATTCTTTGCAGTAAGCCTTAGCAAAGGCCAAGGTCTCAGTATGAAATTAGAAGTAGACAATCCAGGTTTCAGTTTGTAATTAGAAGTAGACTTATTCTAGGTCTCAGTTTGTAATTAGAAGTAGATTTAATCCAGGCTTCAGTTAGTTATTAGAAGTAGACCTAATCCAGACCTCAGTTTGTAATTAGAAGTAGACTTAATCCAGGTTTTAGTAGAATTTAATCAAGGCCCCAGTTTGTAATTAAAAGCAGACTTAATCCAGTCCTTAGTTTATATTTAGAAGTAGACTTATTCCAGGCCTCTGTAATTAGAAGTAAACTTCATCCAGACCCCAGATTGTAATTAGAATCAGACTTAATCCAGACCTCAGTTTATAATTATAAGTAGGCTTAATCTAGGTCATAGTTTGTAATTGGAATTTAATCTAGGCCCCAGTTTGTAATTAATGGTGGACCTAATCCAGGATTTAGATGGTAATTAGGAGTAGAATATCATAAAGGCCCTGGTTTGCGATTAGAAGTAGACTTAATCCAGGCCTCAGAACAATGGGCAGTGTAATTCAGGGAGCCTGAGCCTGAGTCCAAGTCTGACTAAGCACCCAGAGCAGCCTTGGTTTATTGGTTTATGCAGGAACTTACAATGTTGCCTCTGCTCATTGGCTTACAAACGAACTGTGAACACTTACTTTCCCTAGTGGACATGCATAGATACATGTAAATTCCCCAGGGGTCACAGCTACTGCATACTGTACAATGGGGGAGGGGTGAGACCCCAGCTATCTTCTGCTTTTCTCTGATTGAATATGGACTCTCAGAACTATCTGCATCATACTACAGAAATGCATTGTGGGTATATAATTACATTTATTTGTATGGCAAACAAACATACATATTAATAAAGTTATATAATCGTAAATGGATAAAAGAATCATTTAAAAAAGGACCATGGTATATACATTATATGGCAAATTCAAAGGGAATAACAACATGAAATTACTGAGAAGACAAAAAAAGGACATACAGGACACACGTAAAAATGCAAGGAAGGATAACAAAAAAAGACATTACTGAAGGCAGACAAACAAAATGCAAAAACAACTGACAAAAAACACGTACCGTATATGACATGTACTGTATGGATACAATATAATACTCAAAATACAAACTTGAGATCAGTTTAGGACCAGTTCTCTTTGGCCTGGAGGGACAGGAGAACCAGGGCTGAAGGGCAGGATGGATGGACAGACGGACGAAGCCGGGATGGGATGGGGTGGGATGGGGGTGACCTCCAATCGTCGCTGCTTGATGGACTGTTGACGGTGAGGGGGGGGGGGGGGGGGTGACGAGGGAAACAAGAGGGCAGAGGTGATGTTTCGGGTGTAGAAGACAGGACAGTGACTGATGGCAGTGGGCGGGGCGGAGTCACAGGGGGGCAGGTTTTGGACGCTGCGCAGGCATCGCTGTCAGGCTGGGCGTGTGCTGTGTAAGTCTTCCATTTTCACCATTAATTTTCCAGCCCTTATGTTTCGAATTACAGATTTGTTACACAGCTGGAGGGCTACCCTTGTTTGCATATCTGTTTAAGACAAATGAGACCAATCAATGCGTGATTTGCAAAAAGTGTCATAGGGACTTTGGGAGCTGTATTAATATTAAAATGTGGTTCTCCGTGCGCAAATTGTTTTCAAAATGAGGCCATTATAATAAATAGGTTAATTTCTCACTTTCAATATTATTGCCAAACCCCCATCTCCACTCTCAAAACATAATGAACATGATTGTCTCTGTCCATATGACACAGGTCTGTACGTGTGTCTGCACGTGTGTCATATGTGTGTGTATCTGTACATGCAAGTCATATGTATGTGTATGCATTTGTCAGTGAGTATGTGTGTATGTGTGCTTGTGTGTCTGTCTCTACATGTCTAATCTCTGTACCTTGTATGTGTGACTGTGTTGTGTTTGCGTGGTGTGCATGTGTGCGTGCTTGTGTGTCTTTGTATGTTGTATGTGTGTGTGAGTTGTGTGTCTGTCTATGCTATGTATGTTGTAAACAAGTATGTGTGTGGTGTGTGTGTGTGTATGTGTGTGTGCGTGTGGTGTGTGTGTGTGTGTGTGTGTGTGCGTGTGGTGTGTGTGTGCGCTTGTGTGTGCGTGTGCGTGTGCGTGTGTGCTTGTGCGTATGTAAGTAGGTACGGGTGTGTATATGTGTTTATGTTTGGTCTGCCTCATTACTGCCTGTATCACCTGATTCTCTCTCCTCCAGCCCCTCTCTCCAGGATCACCCCGGCTGTCACCCTGCTTGAGTTAAAGAGACTGAAATATCGGTCAAGAAATAAAAATATAGGCGGCTAGGGTGGCCATTTCACTTTGGGTTTATTTTGGTAGTATTATGTACACAAACACACGCCAATATTTTGATTCATCTGACCCAGGGCCAAAGTCAACAGTCTCCCGTGAGCACAAGCCACACTCCAGAATGAAAAGAACCTCTCTTCTGCTCTCTCATTGGAGAGGGAGACTAAAATAGAGAAAGTGCACACACTCACACACACTATACACACACACACATGTACACACACACACACCATACACACAGGCACACACACACGCGCGCGCGCGCGCACACACATACACACATGCACGCTCACACACACTATACACACACACAAATACACACACCCGCACACACACACACACACTCACACACACACGTGCTCACACATACACAATCACACACACACACACACGCTCTCACACACACACGCACACACACGCTCTCACACACACGCGCACATACACACGCTCACAAAGTGGACATATCTGGATCTGGTAGTCTGTTGAACCCTTGAGACCCTCCATACCTGGGTGAGAACACATGACCTCTGTAGCTCTGGTAAAACACACAGCCTGTCGATGCCTTAGCCCCTTCTCCCACAAGGGTCTTTATTTTATTCAGCGTTTTGTCCCGGGCAGCATGTAGGTGGCAACTAAGAATGCATGGTTCAAACACGCTCTCAAACAGACACCCACAGTGCATGTCAACATGAGCTGCAACGGGCAGCTGCGTAGCTCGGTTCCTACATGCCCCCCCGCCCCCCCCCCCCACCCCCCCACAGTGGGATTTACAGCGTCCTGCCTGCCCTTTGCCTCAGGCATTTACACACTGTCCCATTATCCCTCACTCCTCCCTTCATCTCTAGGCTCAAATTAACCTCCATCATTTATTCAGACTCCCCGCTGCCCTCAGCTCCTCTCCTCCTCCGCTACCGCGCCTGCACTCTCCTCTCCTCTCTTCATCACGCCATCTTCCCCTTCCCCTGTGCTAATGAAGCGGAGAACAGAGTGGCCTCACAGTTCTGCGAACAATAAGCGTTCAGTTTCACTGAAAAATACCTCAACGTTTTAAGGCCGCCACTGGGGAGACAGGTTTACGGGAGCCCCAGAGGGGCGAACGTGTCGTGTGCCAAGTCCACATTCTGTCACGAGGTTTTTACGAGCAGTGACCGCAGCTACAGTACATTTATGTGAAAACAGAATTCATGTGTGAACATTAACAGTAATTACAGTCTAGGCTAGCGGGTTTGACATGCGCCCGCGCCCCCCCCCAGCTGTGACTCCGCCGAAGCCTCACCTCACAGCCCCAGGCAGGCGGAGAGCTCGGCCAGCGTCAGGCCGCGGTCGCCGTTGCGGTCGCAGTAGCGGGAGAACTTCTTGGCGCACCGGCGGGGGCGGAGCCTGCTGCGCAGGAAGAGGCGGAGCGGACGGGCCTCGCGCTCGCTCAGAACTCCGCTGCCGTCCGCGTCCAGGCGCAGGAAGTGCCACCGCAGCGCCCCCTCTGGCCTGCCCGGGCCTGACGGGTCCGGCTCAGCGGGGGCCGGAGAGGGCGATTCAGACCCCGCCGCGGGGACATCAGCCATCCTGAAACACACCGGGGCAGAACCAGGCTCGCCTTGTTCATTCAGCTGAGAGTCTCTGAGAAAACCTTGCGTTCTACTCACTCTGAATCATTCGCTGTTTTATGTGTTCAGTGCGGTTTTATGTGTTCAGTGCAGTTTTATGTGTTCAGTGCAGTTTTATGTGTTCAGTGCAGTTTTATGGGTTCAGTGCAGTTTTATGTGTTCAGTGCGGTTTTATGTGTTCAGTGCAGTTTTATGTGTTCAGTGTGGTTTTATGTGTTCAGTGTGGTTTTATGTGTTCAGTGCGGTTTTATGTGTTCAGTGAAGTTTTATGTGTTCAGTGTGGTTTTATGTGTTCAGTGTGGTTTTATGTGTTCAGTGAAGTTTTATGTGTTCAGTGTGGTTTTATGTGTTCAGTGTGGTTTTATGTGTTCAGTGAAGTTTTATGTGTTCAGTGAAGTTTTATGTGTTCAGTGTGGTTTTATGTGTTCAGTGCGGTTTTATGTGTTCAGTGAAGTTTTATGTGTTCAGTGTGGTTTTATGTGTTCAGTGTGGTTTTATGTGTTCAGTGTGGTTTTATGTGTTCAGTGCGGTTTTATGTGTTCAGCGCAATTTTATGTGTTCAGTGTGGTTTTATGTGTTCAGTGCGGTGGGGGGGGGGGTCTTTCTGATAAAAAGAAAAAGAAACAGTCTTCACAACATGGGCTGATGACATACATAAGCTTGTTAACACAGAAAGATGTTAACACAGTCTGGTAACACAGGTTCTGACACGAAAGGAAGTAGCCCGCCAAAAGCAGTGGAGGAGGAGGCACACACACAGACCGACAGGGGGAACAAATCAACCTGCCAACACCCCTCTAATTACTGCTGTAAAATACATCCCATTAAATCTGTCACCAAGCCCTGCGTGTCTTTATATGCAAATAAAATACTTAATAACTTTCATGTCTGATAGGACGTGCAGTCAGAGTCTGAAAGCACGGTATCTGTGCCTGCATTTGCAGTGACGTGTAATGCCTACATACAGGGCCAAAATCCTAACAGACTATATGAACAACATAGAGCATCTTGGGAGAAATGCTTTTGACTGATGATAATGCATAAAATGGGAACAACACAATCTTATTTTCCCCCGAGGATGCAGCAATGTCATGCTTATTCTCTCTCTGCTTTGCATAATACATACACATTCACTCATACGCTTACATTGTCTGTACATTTATGTACATATATATGAATACATTATCAAACATGTTCTCGTATTTGTTCTCATGTTCTCATTCAGCCAAGCCCATATTTAGATTTAGGTTTGTACTAAAGATTAGACATTTACGTTTGTATTGATCTGTCTATGATTTTTTAGCATGCAAATGTTTCATTGAAGAAGAAGAATAAGAAGAAAAAGAAAAATAAGAAGAAGAATGGATTGCATTTATCTATTGATTTTAAAGGAACAGAACTAGATGTGCGATTGAAAGCCCAACACATATCTGGAAGGTCAAACAGGAGTCTGCTGTCACCTCAAATGAACACATCCCAATCACATCCCCTCTAGCCACCAAGCCCTGGTAAGTATCCACTGAGAGGCTGGTTTTGTATGGACCCCACAGCTGGGAAACAAGGAACAATTTATATGTATGAGCCGCCAGGAGCCCAGATCAAATGGATTTTTACCAAAGCATTTTTTTTTGTAGAGTATATTGCTTTCTGGTGAGATCAAAATGCAATTTTGTTAACCCACCCACACAATACAATGTAATTGACCACTGGCGCCCAGCAGTCATGTTCTGGAGAAATTGAGAGGAATGCAATCAAAGATGGGTTATCTTTTTAAAAACACACACACACCATCTTTTGTGAGTCAGAACACATTTGTATTATGCTGCAGTGCACTAATGTAGCTTTTACCACTGATTTAATTATACTGTACAGAACAGTTCTGTACACTGTTTCCTAGAGAGAGACATAAAGTGGAGAGAGGCTAAATAAGGGATATAAAGAGACACAGAACGGGAGGCAGAAGAGAATTTCAGTCGTAATTTGGAGAGTTATATATAAAGACAGAGATAGAGCATTAAGCTCAGTAGTAAATCTGAGAGTGATATAGAGAGACAGGGATAGAGGTTGAAGCTCAGTCGTAATACAGAGAGTAATATAGAATGACAGAGATAGATGATAGAGGTCAGTGGTGGATTTGAGAGTCTTACAGAGACACAGTAGCAGTCAGTTAGGGTAGCTGTTAGCTTGAGAGGGCAGATGAGGGGGAGAGAGGGCCAGGAGGAGGGGGGGGTGCAGGTGAGGGGGGGGGGGGCAGGTGGGAGGGAGTACTGACCCATGAGGGCCTAATATCCCTCCAGCCTGGCTGACCAGCAGCTGGAGCACATGAACCAGCCTCTGCAGAAACTCCTTCTTACGAGCACCAGGGCAACCTGGAGAAAAGAGAGAGAAGAAAAAGCGAGACCATGGCTGGCACTGTCAATGAAATCCTACTGCGAAGAAATAAATAACGATATATGTACTATCTGTATTGGTTACAGATTCACGGCAGACGAGCTTCCCCATCATGGCTTCAGGCCGGCACTGCTTCAATAAAAGTAACCCAAGTGAGAAATTTAATTTCAGTTGGAACTTTGCACCAGAGGAACAAAAACACAAAAAAAAGACTTTAATTGCTATCGCACCCGGCAGACAAACTGTAAAAGAGCAGATTAGTATTCAGCGTCAGAGATAAAAGACAGAAAGAGATCCTGACCAAAGGAAGAGGAGGAGAGAGAGTGACTGCGATCTGGCCGTAGGGAAGGGCAGACCTGGCTGCCCAGACAGGACAGCTTATTCTCACCCTGCCTTCCTCATGGGGTGGAGTCAGAGCTGCATTTTATTTGGGATCTGGGATTTGGGATTCAGACCCAGTCAGAGACAGAGGGGCAGATATTCCCCCAGGGAGGGCGGGCACAGTACTCGTGACGCACTTTCACTCGCCACAATGCGAGGGAGGCGGGAGCGACACAACAACAGCCACGGTTTTCAGCTGTTCTCAAGTTTTTTTTTCTTTCTTTCGCGACACTGCCCAACCAAGGAGCGCGCGGGGCCTGTTAGCTTTACCGCTAATGAAGTGCCATCTGCGTGGCTGTCTGCCTGTCCGTCTGCCAGCATCGGGCAAATTAGCAGCCAGCAGCGGCCAGCCGGCGGAGAGGTGAGGTGTGAGGCAGTCGAGATAAACCGTTAGAAAGAGTGCGGGATGGACGGCGAACGGTCCCGCTGCAAGCGGACTGCACACCGCTGGCGGGGCGACAGCTGGCGCCCACGGCAGTGCGGTAGGCGCTCGCTCGCTGGGAACTATAAATATGCTGAGTCAATTAAGCTCATTTAAATTTTTAAGAGAGAGAGAGAGAGAGAGAGATAGAGATGGTGATAAATGCACATTATTAACCGATATCCAACTGTTTGAGCGCCTTAAATTCGGGATCCATTGTGGTCCTGTGTTTTATAAGCACAGAGACCTGGAATGCATCCCGAAAAAGAGCCCTGTCAAACAGCTAGTCCTGCACCAACACAAAACCTGAAGGTGCTCCTTACATACGCACTGCACTAACACTAACAGCCTGAAGATGCTCCTTACATACGCACTGCACTAACACTAACAGCCTGAAGATGATCCTTACATACGCACTGCACTAACACTAACAGCCTGAAGGTGCTCCTTACATACGCACTGCACCAACACAAAACCTGAAGGTGCTCCTTACACACGCACTGCACTAACACTAACAGCCTGAAGATGCTCCTTACATACGACCTGCACTAACACTAACAGCCTGAAGATGCTCCTTACATACACACTGCACTGCACTAACAGCCTGAAGATGCTCCTTACATACGCACTGCACTAACACTAACAGCCTGAAGGTGCTCCTTACACACAACCTGCACTAACACTAACAGCCTGAAGGTGCTCCTTACACACGCACTGCACCAACACTAACAGCCTGAAGATGATCCTTACATACGACCTGCACTAACACTAACAGCCTGAAGATGCTCCTTACACACGACCTGCACTAACACTAACAGCCTGAAGATGCTCCTTACACACGCACTGCACTAAGACTAACAGCCTGAAGATGCTCCTTACACACGCACTGCACCAACACTAACAGCCTGAAGATGATCCTTACACACGCACTGCACCAACACTAACAGCCTGAAGATGATCCTTACATACGACCTGCACTAACACTAACAGCCTGAAGATGCTCCTTACATACGGCCTGCACTAACACTGAAGACAGCACCATAATTACACATATATCTGGATAAAACCAAATTATAACATGGCAAAAACAAACATGCAGCACTCATTGGAACACACATGCACAAAGCACAGAGTAAATTTAAGGGCTACAAGACCCTAGACAGAGAATACACTAAAAAAGTCAAAAGAGAGAGATTTCTATGAGCTATAGGCTTGTAAAGGTGTGGAAGGCCTGACAATAGAGGGGGGCTGACACAGGAAAACACAGGTACCCAGGGAGATCATGCAGGAGTTCACACAGGTGGAGGCAGAGCTACACTTCACAACATACAAACAAAATCATGTTAAATTACTCTTCAGCTTTAATTGTCTATAGCACAATATATTCTGCTACTGTGTGCAATTGTACTGTGCATTGGGCCTTGGCAATACAAACATGCGTGTTTGTCCTGCTCAGTTGAGAAAGACAGTGGGAGGACAGGAGGATAGAGAGAAAGATGAATAAGACGGGAGCAGGGAGGGTTCAGCACTCAGCAGTAGTTCACACAAAGAAAGAGGAGGACTCACCAGGCAGGGGTCGGTCTGTGTAGCTCCTGTCAGGCTGGCTCTCCAGAGGCCTGTCTGCCCTGCAGTCTGGAAGCTTATTCCTGGAGATGGATATTCACACTGTTATCACACTTCTGTTAACACTACTCGTGTACTGTCTTTAATGATCACTCTCTGGCCCAAATCATTCTTTTCTATTATAACACTTAAATCACCCTGGGTATCAGGGGAGTATGTGCATGATCTGAAGGAACACGTCGTGTGTGTGTGTGTGCGTGTGTGTGTGTAGGTGTGTATGTGTGTGTGTGTGTGTGTGTGTGTGTGTATGTGTATGTGTGTGAACGTGTGTGTGTGTGTGTGAACGTGTATGTGTATGTGTGTATGTATACAGGTAAGAACAGGTGTGTACAGGTGTGTGGACGTGTGTGTGTGTGTGTGTGTGTATGTGTATGTGTGTGTATGTGTATGTGTATGTGTGTGTGTATGCAGGTAAGTACAGGTGTGTGGATGTGTGAGGTGGCCCCATGCACAAGTGTGTTACCTAGTGGAGGTTCCTGGTAGTGGGCGTCCCGTGTCAGTCCTCACACACCAGCAGTAACCTGTGGCTCTGTGGCACTGCACTGGGCTGTACTGCCCGTCAGAACTGCAGTCTGGAACAAAACGGTCCTCCCGCCACAGGGGGCGCACTTGTGCCAACAGCGCCACCCGTTCCTGCTCACAGCTCAGGAGAGTGTCTGAGCACACACACATACATCCACACATAAACACACACACACACAAACTCACATACACACATACACACACACACACACACACACACACACACACAGCTTCAGAGCAAACCCAGACAGACAGCGAATCACTGAACTCCAGACCTGGGGTCACTTGGCTAAGCCGTGGATTCATTACCGTCACAATTACACCCCTGTCAACCGTAATGTTTCACAACTTAATAAGCACTTCAGGCACTCTCTGGGACTAACTAATGAAAAAGCCTGTTGTACAAAAATCCATGGATCTTTTAAGAACCCTCATTATTATTATGCAGACTGCTTAAACTGTTATTGCTCTTGCAGAAATAAAGTCAAGGCGTGCATATGTTCACATCATGCTGATGCTGGGTGGCCTAACACTGCATGTACTATATTGCTTACAATGCCTGGACATGCAAAGCAACTGCAGGCCAGAGTCCCCATACACCTGACAGGGCATTATGCACACTTACATAAGTGAATTAAAAAGGATTTGGCAATGATGGCCCTGATGCCAAATCAATAGGGTCATGGCCATTAGTACATTCAGTAGCCGCTTTTTTTGGTACACCTATCTAGTACTGAGTAGGACCCCCTCTTGCCTCTACAGCACCGTGAAATCTTTGTAGAATTGATTCAACAAGCCGCTGGAAACAATCTTTAGGGATTTTAGTCCATGGGCTCAACTTCACCATGCAGTTTCTATAGATTTTTCATCCACATCGCATTTTCAGTCTGCGGTGGAAGATAATGTCTCTGCTGCTCTGACCGAGCACTCAAGTCTGCTGCTCTGACAGACGGAGCTCATTTCACCACTGGGTGGCCAGAGCAGACGAAAGTCCTGACCAGGAGGAGGGACCAATAAGGGATGAGACGGCAAGGCGGACGCAGAGCAGAGTGGTCTGGCAGGAGTTTAAGGTTTGATAATGGATTTTGTGGGTGCCGCTCCTCTTGCTGCACCATAGACCAGGACTAGAGCTCTGTATTTTATTCAGGTCACCACCGGTAGCCGGTGGATGGGGGATGAGGAGGGACGTGACATGCATGTATTCCTGGCTGACTATAGAGCAGCATTCAGAATGAGATCGAGGGGTCTGATGGCACAGGTCCAGAGACCTTCTAGGAGAGACTGGCAATCTGGGACGTGGATGCCATTTTGTTTCCAAAGGTGATGGTGGACAGCAGTCTTGTAGACCAGGACTTGAAATTGAGTCACAATAACTATGAGCTGTGACTTGATTTGGACTCAAATCAGACTTGCACATCTTTTTTACTTGGACTTAAACTTTTTTTCATGTGGTAGTTACTGTATAATGGGCTATTCATGCTGCTGAAATAAAAAGGGGATTCAATGCCTCTGTCTCTCTGTACCTGTGATCAATTTTGGCCCCATAGCTGTCAAATGTCATTCTTTTTTCTGACAGTCACTTCAGGATATTCATGAGTACCATAGAACGAGTTTGGAATGGGACTGGTGATTGGGTAACTTGGACTTAGTCTGGGAATTGGGTGCTGGAGACTTGGGACTTGACTTGGACTTGAGGTAAGCTGACCTAGAGTTGGACTTGGGACCTGGAGACTTGAGAGTTTGCAAAACTGAGTTTGAGACGTCAACTGATCACCCAACCCGAAATATAATTAAGGAGAATTTTGATGCATGAGGCGGCATGTTTCTCTGTGGGTGGAAAGTAAATAAACAGCTGTGTCTCATTCGAACAATGGTAGGAGAAGCCATGGGAGGACACATTACTGAGCCAAGAGATTTAGTGCACAGGAGGGGGTCAAGAATGGATCCCTGGACAACTCTTGTGGTAATGCTGTGGAACATTGAGATAGAGCCATTCCAGATCACCTAATAGGGGAGATCAGAAAAGTATGAAGATGAGCCTTGTAAGCATTGTATTTTACCCATTCCTTTCACAGTTGCCAGAGTACAGAACAGATAGTCAAAAATATCCTACGCAGCAGAGCGATCTAGCAGATGAGGACAGAAGACAGGAATGCTGTTTGTATATCTTCTGTTATAGAGAGGACAGCTGTTTCTGCTGAGAGGTTTGCATTGAGGCCTAATTGATTCAGGTCCAAGATGATGTCCTCAGAAATGTAATGCATAAGCCAGGTTACCTGTGGGCTGCTTGGTAGAGCGGTTTCCTTTGGGGTCAGAGTTCATCAGTATGGTCACCCAGAAGGGAGGAGCAGTGATTTCTGTATGGAAAAAGAAAATAACAGGAAAAGTCAATATGGTTCTCAGAGGCAGTGGGCCATGATGGGGAATTTTGGGAAGAGTTCCCGAGGAGGGGTGGGGGGGCTCTCTCACCTGCTGTGTGTAGGGGCGGGGCAGCGGCGGGCTCAGCAGTGGGGGTCATTTTGCCCTCCTCCTCTGCATTCAAAGCCAGGAACATTTCGAGAGCCACTGTTACTGAGGTTAGTGCTATCTACTCCAGCACAGCCAAGACCAGCGACAGCGGTGTGTGTGAGTGTGTGTGTGTGGTGTGTGCATGTTTGTGTATATTCTTGGATGTGGCTTGTGTATGTGTGTGTGCTTGCATTTGTGTATTTGCACATTTGTGTTTATCTGTGAGAACACGTGTCAATGAACGCTTGGACATAAAGCCGCCATGGCAAATGGCAACTTTGAATTAATGCACAGCATAACTGAACCAACAGAACTGGAACACACAGTTCCTAGCAGGATAGGACTTGGAACAGCCACTCCAGTTGTAATAGTGTTCTGTGACCTGGTGCTCTAAACCAGAACTTTAAACTCCAGTTAAAGTCATTACAATTAGCCCATCCTTACCTCTGGGAGCAGACTCCATTTTAGGCTTCAGCTGAGCATCAGAGAACTGGCCTTTATGACAAAAAGTAAATATATATCATCAAAGAGCACGAATGTCAGGAAATTGTGTGTTTAGCTCATTTTCAAAATCATTTCACTCATATGTGCAGAGATAAAAAACAATAATCACAATCATCACCATGATTACAGTAATAGCCATGACCATAATAAAAATAATTTATAAATTGCACCTACTTCAGAATGTTGTTTGTCCCTTCAAGGACACTTGTCAAATAAACCACTCAGGTACATGCTGGTAAAACAATTATGAGTAGTACTATCAAATTCCACTTTGATTGCTTGACTTTCCGTGTAATGCTCCCTCTTGTGATCAATCATTAACACTAAATGCAATATGCATCCTGCAGCTGGACGCATATCCGTTTCCATTGGGAGGATTCCTGTGCAGACCAAGCCAAAGGTCAAGACCTCCGTTGTTGAAAGATTAAAAACGAGGAGGACAACCCAGTTCACAGCTATAACTGCTGACTGACAGACAGGCAGGCAGACAGACACACCAGACAGACAAGACAGCCCATGAGGAAAAGCTGGAATCTAGACACTTATATGGGTGAAAATCTAGATTGTTCTGACATAAATAGACTAGGGTAACCCAAACATAGCTCAGGTTCTACCTGGACATAGCCTGGCGATGTCCTAGTAGGCTAGAAAACTTTAACTCTTCAACCAAATGCAGCCGGCTTTTCACTTGAACATTTCACTGACTTCTCACCCCAGACATGTTTACTGGGAGACAGGCAGACGGGCAGCAGCGAACGCACCGTCTCTGTGTCTTACACAGACACCGCTAGGCGAGACGGCCAATGGCGGGAGGCTCACCTGTGCAGTTGGGTTTCTGGTGCAGCACGGAGGTGCCGCTGACTGGCTTCCCGTCCGCGGTGGAGCACCAGCAGTACCCCGTCTGACTGTGACACTGCACCTGGGGGAACAGGGACACACCTGGGCTAGACACGGAGACCAGGCCACTCAGACTGACCTGTCACTCAAACTCAAGCCTCGACATTTTCCAGTAAAGCCTAGAGACTAACTCCCTGGTGTTTTGCCCTCGTTAAGTTTATGTTCTTTGTGCTTTTTTATAAGGTTATATTATGTCAGATTTATGCTTTAATAACCCCAGCAGGGAAATTTGCTTGTTACCTTGGCCAGGATATAAAATAAACATAGACAAACAGCATCAACAAGCATTTTATAATGCTGAAATTCACAGTGGCTTAACCCTGAGGGGTTGATTAAAAATGCAGATACAACTAAGAATTACACATTATCAAACTAAGTAAACACTATTAAACCTACTTATTAAACAACAGTGATAAAGTAATAAATAAATAAATAAATTAATTCATTGTGTAAATAAGGTCCCTGTCCTTCAATAACCCATGAGCTTGTAAATTTTGTGAGGGGTACCTAAGCCTTACACTCAGGGGTGATTAGACATTTCTCCTTGGGCCTGTGGTGCTGTGCCTTTGGTGTTCTTAGGAAACAAACTTGGTGCCTGTTAAACTTTCACTGTCCCTAGGGGACCAGGCAGGCTTGGAGTCTGGAAGCTGGAAGTCGGTACCTGCAGGAAGGTTCCCTCCGCAGTGCATTCTGGGACGAAGACAGCAGACGCGTCACTGCGGCTACTGGACTCCAGCGCCTGGTTGCGGGCCAGCTGGCATTTGGACTGACTGTGTTCTGTGGTACAGAGGGCATCCGGTGTCACACTTAGAGAGGCACTGGCTTGTAAATTCACTTGTTATAAAACATGAATATGTGAACTGGATGGATACTAAAATAGTAGCCAGTAGCGCTACTGGTTTTCATTCCTCCTCTCTAATCAGAGACTGACGTACCAGTGTAATCTCTGACCAATCAGTGACATTAATGGATGGACTATCAGGCAGAAGCGAAAACCAGCAGTACTTGTGACAGACTCTTCCCCAACTCTAACTAAAACAACAGCTCTACACAACTGACAGACATGCGACATAAAAACCACAATCAGGAACCCCAAATACTTGAAATACTTTGAGTGTTCTGCAAGGGTTTCTTTGGCTTTTTTAGTTCTTTATGGAGCCTTCTATGGTAGGTGTGAAATGTGCAAAAGCTCCCAGATTGAATCATTTAGCCCAACAAACAACCCTGGAACTAGAGAGGGAGACACAGAGGAGCAATTTGGAACCCTTTCTTCTGAGAGTGTTGCTTTCCTCCCTCCCTCCCCCTCTTCACTCTCTCGTTCTCACCTATGCAGAGCGTGCGCGGTACGCTCCTGAGCTGTGCGTTCAGGCACTGCGCTCTCTGGAAGGCGCATAGGGACTTGTAGAGCCGCCCGTTGCTGCCGCACACTGCTCGGTGGCGCCCCCTAGCGCAGTTCAGCACACATCCCTGTGACCACATGGCGTCAGAGATCAGCAGCTAAAGGGCGCAAATAAAGTGAAAGGTTTTTTGATTTTTTCCCAATGATTGCACATAACAGTAACAGTGGTGCCACAGTACAGCAATAAGGGAACTGGGCCTGAAACTCAAAAGCTGCCGGTTCGATTTGCAGAGCTGGAAAGTCCAGGGGTCAGAAAGTAAAAGTTATGCCATGTGTTCCTTCCACTGGGCTGATTTCACCTAATTAGTTTTATCTCCTGGCAGAGTGACTGTGCTAATCAGCAAATCCAGTTGATTGGAACAAAATGCTGGGGAGCACTTTTACAGGATTTCCCACCTCTGTCGATTCCAAGCTGGGCCATTACTGGTGGACCCATGAGCACGGTACTTACCCTGAATTGCTTCAATAAAACATCCAGTTGTATAAATGAATTGTATGTAAAAAAATAAAAATAAATTTAAAAAAAACACAAAAATAAAAAAAACATTAATCTGTGGGAGTCAATCTGGAAAAGAGTGCCTGCTAAATACGACGTAAGGTAGTGCCTAATACACCATCGCAACTGTGGTGAATTCTCAGCAGTCAGTTTGGCTGTGTGACAAGAATCGACGAATTAAAAATGGAAAATGCTTTTTAGAACTTGGCTGTGGGCTGCTGCAGGTGTGTCTCTGGCACGGGAACAGCGTTTTACTGTCACACCGTGGGGGGGGCGTGGAGTAAGGGTGAGAGGGAGAAAGTTTTGGAGGTGTGAAAAGGAGAGGGGACTTTGCATTCAACACTCTGCCATTGTACATATGTTTGCATTTTTTAAATAAAGGGGGTATGAGCCAAGAATCTGTGTGTGTGTGTGTGTATGTGTGTGTGTGTGTGTGTGTGTGTGTATGTGTGTGTGTGTGTGTGTGTGTGTGTGTTGTGTGTGTGTGTGTGCGTGTGCGTGCGTGCTTGTACGTGTTTGTGTATGTGTGTGTGCATGTGTGTGTCTTGGCTCTCCCTACTCCTCTGTACCTGTGAGAGCTGCTTTTTTCTAATGGCTCTGTAAATAAACGGCTCTAATTTGGAGGAATAATTGGGCACAGCTCAGACATGACTCTCGCTCATTGCCAACGCCTGCCCTCGTGCTCTCTCACAGGGCTGTCTCCAGGGGCTAAGTCACACAACCCACCTGCCCAGGGGGATTCTGGGACTCCGGGCTCCTGTTTCAGGCACTCGGATGACCACAGGCCTTGAGCCTTAAGTCTGCTGGGAGGAGCTCACACACGGCTACTGCAATCAACAGCCCTCTACTATTCCCCGTCAAAAAGTGCATATGCACACACACACACACACACACACACACACAATACACGTCTGAACACACATACATGAGCAGACACAAGTCATAAGTTACCCATAAATAACAGAGACCACCTGTGTTTCCTCTACAGTTTCCACATAACTGTGGCGAGCCTGTAATTGCAGCGTCACTGCCACAGTCTGACTGGCTGGCCCCTGCTGGGTCTGCTGCGCCCCCCTCTGATCAGACGCAGGGAATCAGCGGTGCCACTAACAGCACGTCTGCGCTTCCTGTCTGCCGACGCTCTCCCTGTCCTGAGGTGCATGTGCATCTGCTGTGGGGCTGCTGTGCGCTCCAATCATCTGCCATTATTGCTACTCTTTTGCTTTGTTGTGAAATATAATTTGGTCCCGCCCCCAGGTCAAGCCATGCTGCTCTGTGATTGGTCACTCCGTGATGTTTTATCCCACGGACCTTTGGAAATAGTGAACACCAGAGGCTTTTTGAAAACAACAGCCTGCAAGTTAAACTGTCATAAAATGTCCCCGGTGGGAGTCCCCATTAGACAGCCAAGTCATTCTCAGTGGCTTATTGGTGTGAAAAAAGGATTCAGTGGAAACTAGTCTCACGGAACAGGTACCACACTCGACCGACCTTCACTGCAACACTGAGCACTGACAGAGCGAGAGACAGATCTGCGCTGTAGGAGCTGGCACCCCAAGTTTTTCTGGGAAACACAATTCTGGGCATTGAGAAAGAGAGAGAGCGAGTGAAAGAGAAACCTGTACAGAAATGATTGTATTCAAGGCCCGTGCTACAGTAAATTCCTAAAATATTCCCTGTGCCAGAAACCCTACTTTCTGCCAAATGTCACACATGCAGAAAGGTACACATATACACACACACAGACACAAGCAAGCAAGAATGGGTGTCCATGTGCACACAAACACACACACACACACTGGCATAATTCACTCTCTCACTTTGCCTCTTGAAGCGCAACCAGCTGTCCTCGAGCGCCCATCTTAAACACTTCTTTGTCCCCCCTCCTCTCTTTGTCATAACTCAGCAGATTTTCCAGTACGGCCATGGTGTGCATTTCACTGTTTATATAATCTTTTATTAGAAAAAAATAAAAAAAAGTCCTGAAAGGACTCACTGTGCTGCTAGCACAGTATGTTAATTAATCAATTGGTCATGTAGAAAAAAAAAATGAGACAAGTGAATAGCATGTTAATATTTCCATCGTGAGGGCCGCTGTTCGGTACAGAATACCTCATTCATGTGCAGCTGGGCCAGAGGCTAAGATAAGGTGAGGGATGGTGGGCTGCCTGACGTTCAGCAGCTCAGGCTGTTCCTTATGTAAATGCTCAGGGCAATAATGTGTTCAGCTGTTAATTGTGTATGATTTCAGGGCTAAAATATGTTCAGCTGATAACTGTGTAAGTGTTCAGGGCTATGGTACTGCATGTTCAAAGCCTCATTGTGTAAGTGTTCAGGACTATACTATGTTCAGAGCCTCGTTTTGTAATCATACAGGGCTATAACATGTTCAGTGCCTCATTGTGTAAGCTCTGGGCCATAATGTGTTCAGTAAGTCATAGCATCCAGCTTCAGGGATGCTCTGTGTTCAGGTGTAGTGTTGGACTGCCAGCAGTGAAAAATGCTGTCTCAGGCATCATTCCAAAATCTACCATAAATGCTCAACTGGGGGCAGACCTGATGACTGAGAAGGTCTTATCCGTTTAGCAGCAGCAATAAGGTTTATGCTTAAACCAATACACTTTTAAGGGAAATAAAGTGTAACAATGGGCATCTCTGTTGTTATAGCAGAGTAAAATCACGTAAAAGGGGTTTCTTACCCCACTATTGGGCCCCAGGGGCCCATCTTGCTCCTACTACCATCTAATTTTTACAGACTTCATCATTTATATGCAAAACATTTTTGTTAGCTTCATCTGCTGCTGTTCTTTAGGTTTACACCACTAAATACCCTGCTTCTAATTAAAATTGAGCGGCTCAGTCATTTTTTATTATAATAAGCTACGGTGAATTAGAAATCACAGTAAAAGAGAAAAGTTTGTAATATGAATTTATTTATTCATTAAATTGTTAATGTTATATGAATGAATTTAATTTAAAAAAAAGACATTTAATTGAATACTAATGTGTGTAAGACATATCCATCAGAAAATCCAACTAAATGCTTACAGATTTATTTTGGCCAAGATGTTTGGGGGAGCTTCTTGCCCAAAAGGGTGTAACTATACATCCCCCCCACCCCCCCTCTCACTGTTTCTTGTAGCCCGATGTTTAAGTGACTGATTTTATAACGACACGTGAAAATATAAATAAATTCAATGAGAGCTGCCTCGGGTTCAAAGCTGCTGAAATGCTCGCAAATTGTTTCGCGTTTGAATTAATGCCTCTCCAACCCACTTTCAACAGTGTGTGGAATACCTAAATCTACGGCCTCAGAAACTTCTTAATGACTGGGCTTTATTGAATTCAAATTTAAAAAAAAAAAAAAAAACATTTAATTAACTGTACAGAACCTACTGATAGCACTTCGACATCCTCAGGTTTTCACACAAGACAGGTGAGCTTTCAGATTCATGTTGGAACATATTCTCACCTCCTGGGACACAAACGTGCTGCAGTTGCTGCGCACGGACACCTGCTTTCCCCGAGGCAAAAAATAATTGCTTCTGTATCTTCCCTGTGGCCAAGTCTGGTTGGTAGTGTTCGTCTATATTTTTAGAGTCCTCCTTGAGGAAATAAACGCTTTAGAGCCCCTGAGATATTCCACCTAAACTCTGGTAGAGCGAAAGGGGTCGGAGGGTGCATTATAAACCACGACCACACGCCTCGTGGGTAAACCCAACACGCGCGTCTCTACCACCGAGCAGAGTGACAACCGGGACATATTCAATATTAACTGGCTCAATTCATCCCAGCAGTGCATTAACCACCGCATTACAATAATCAGATTGGATGTGCAGGAAAACTGTAGACTTCGATTAAATGAACTAAGAACCAGGTAGGAATACTACTGCCACTGCGCTCTAGCTGTGATGCATTCCAAATCCACTAATAAAAGCATTACTTTAAAACGTATTCTACTACGAGTAATATGCTAGCATAACATGGGCAACACTGTAAAAGCGATGGATAATTGCAAAAGCTGATTTAAAAAAAATACCTGCAGAAAGGTGAGATTTCAAGACGTAAAAAAGTACGAAAAGTTGTGTCCGCATCATGAATATAACATACGCTACAGAGAATTAAATCATTCTTAAAATTACAACGTACCTGAGACTTGTCTGCCGTTTGAACGGACGCCGTGAGCAGGACAACCAACAGCACGCGACAGCCTAACGAGAGCGCGAGCATGCTTCCCACTCCAGCCACCAGCAGCGCGCGGACGTCCACTTCGCAACGTCGCTCCGAGAAAGTCGGCTACTGGGCAGTTTCTGCGCAACTAGTCGTTTTAACACCTTATAACAAGGACGCTTCGAAGTCGATACATTCAAAAACTATTCTGCAGCAAGGGCATCTTTGGTTAGTACAAAAAATTTGCGCAATAGATTATGGTTCCGGCCATAAGTACACAATACTCCAGCCTTCCCTTGAGTTTTCTGTGCAGATGTCTTCACTGAGCGCCCTGATCGTTACATCAGATTTCAAATGTAAGATATTCCTTCTTTTATTTCCCTTTCGGAGTCAGCTGGCCAACGCGTTTGAATCGTTCAGACTTCCCTACTTCAGTCATCCTTTTCCTGAGTCTCATTGCCCTTGTTTTTCTTCTGTCCCCCACCCACTCGAGCGTAGCCCCCGACTTAGTCATAACTATTTGAGCTTTTCTTTAAATGCAATGGAAGACCCAATTTAACAGTGTTTTTTCAATATATCCACATATAAGGTGCATTAAGGCACTACATTAAATTCTAATATCACATTAATTTCAATTGCACAACAGCTGTGGTTTTCCCTCCTTTACTTCAAAAATTTTTTTAAACTGGAATGGGCTTCTGTTACCGTTCGGCTGGTGCATATCGACAACAGAACAGAGGGACCTCTGCTGAATACATTAAATGGCTATTTTAGAATGTTGATAGTGCAGCCTACTCAAAATACGATCAACGTTAATAGACACACAGTTCCAGAATTTTTTCTTTTAACGAGGTTCAACATTAATTATTTTCACTGGTCTTTTAGCATTAAGTGGGACCCAACAATGAAATTAATTGTAAGGTCTCCCTCGAAAACGATTCTTGAGCTCCCTCGTGTGGCCGTACTTAGTGCTTCTCTCACATCTAATTCGCCGTACATAAACCAGCGGCGGTCCCAAGTTACGAAAATATTTTCCACCAAAATGTCTCCCTCACTGTTCGGACAGAAAGAAGCAGGACATCAGAAAATAAATATCCAAAACATCCTGCATCACACACGAAAACTGTCTGGGCCAAATAGAAATACACCACGATGTAAATAACATCGTAAATACCCCCCCCCCCCCCCACCCCATTTCACTTGTAACTCGAAACTCACTGATCATTCTAGATTCACGTTCATATAAAGCAGTGGTCCCTCATTTTACGAGAAAATGGCCAACATTAAAACACCCGACTCCGTTGATTAAGGTCTTGACTGAGGACATTGATTAGTTGATGAGCTGCGAAAGTACTTTAGCACTGGTCTAGAACAAAACCCTTTGTAAAAGACATGTGGCTCCTGATGTCGAAGTTGGGGAAAAAAAAAACTCAACATGCACGTATGCACACACACAGACAACAATCAAACCAGTAATGTTTTATAAGGAAATTTTATGTGTGCACGTGAAATTCATTTTCATTAAGAGACAGAAGGCTGTTTTGTAGTTGCCAGTACAGCAGATAAGGTTTGATATTATAAAGAGTACAAAAAAAAACAATTCCAAAGTTCAATACTTTGTAACCTTGCGGAAAAAGAGAACAAGCTTTTGGTCCAAGTATTCTCATTTTGGGTCCCTCTCCCAAGAGCTTCCCCCATCCCCTCCCCCCTTAACTCCCCATTCATAAAACATCACACATTCATTTCAAAGCATCTCATTTACTCCATTTCTAAGCTGAAGTTTCAATTTCCCCCACTGTATTTTTCCCCCCCATATTTTCCGGTGATAGAATAGAATATATATAGACTATGAACTGAAAATCGATTGCATAGATCAGACAGTAATTTCCTTATATTATTAAGACATAATGGAATGTTTAATAAGAATCTGTTTTCCCCTTTTGCAGCCACACACACTCCACTTACGTGACAGAGAGATGGAGACACAGAGAAGGATGAGAAATAAGCAGGGTTTGTAAGCCCCAAAAAACACACAGGCACATTGTTAGTACTCCTCTGATTTCACAATTCGCTATTTCAGTTGGATTCACTTGACAGAGGTTTTTTCTTCTTCTTCTCAATTATGACATTGTTCAATGACATTTTTTTGAAACTCTCACAAGGCTTTAAAAGAAAAAAAAGAAAAAAAAAGGAAAAAAAGAAAAGGTCCAAATGGGGACTCAAACCTATCTACGGTACTGGGCTCATTGTGAAAGTGTGCTTTTCGTATTCCATGATTTGATAGGACTCTTTTGCTGAAGCTCTAAAGGCCTGCAACCGTAATGTACTCATTTTTTTGTGTAAATTGGAAAAATAAGTATGTACAGCGCTGAACCGGTTAACTCACATTTGCTGGAGGGAAAAAGCAAATACTAAAAAAAAAGAAAGAAAAAGTTGAGGTTAGATATCCAAGTTCCGCTTTTTTCCAGCAAAATAGGTTAAGAGGATCCATGTTATTTCTCTCTGTTTAAACCAATCCTTCTATATAGCTCTCTCTGTGCTCCTTACTGCGCACTTCTCTATATGCCCCGCCCCTTTGATGACCCCGCCCCCTCCCCCTTCCCACCCGGCAAAAAAAATAAAATAAAACGAAAACAAAAAAGTAGCATCAGTATAGCCTGTTCCCTCCTTTAAGAGGTAGGGGAGCACGGATCGGACTCACGGCGTAGAGCAGTCGGCATCCATTTCCCAGGATTCTACACCTGCTGCAGGCCTCTGCACACCCAATATGCAAATGAGCTAAACCACCAGCCAATGGCTCTACACACTCTCCCCCCCCCCCCCCCGCCCCCCTGGTCTCCACACCACCCAATCACAGCAGGCTAAGCCAAAACTGAGGAGGGGTGCAGACTGCTCTGTGTGGCCCCTTGGTCTCCCTCTACCCCCAGCCTCTGCCCGGCCCGGCCCTTAGAGGTCGCTTTCCCCGTAGAGCGCGGTGGAGAAGGACATGTAATCCAGGGCCCCGGGCACGGCGTCGGGCCCCGCGTACGGCGCCATGCGGGCGATGCAGTACTCCGCCTGGTCCGGGGGCAGCTCCCGCCTCAGCTCCTCCGCCATGATGTAGTTCTGATGGGGGGAGAGAGGGGGACAGCAGTCAGTCTGCGGGAATACCCTACATTCAAAGCGTCTGTGTCTCAATGAAGTTGAGAAAGTCTGCTCACAGTCACCATCCCTTCTGAAATCCCCCCCCCACACACACACACACTATCACTGTCCCCACCCCTTCTCCCTCCCATGGCCAATGGAATATGCACTAAAATGGACATCATATCCAAAGCCCCCAGAAAGAGAACCGTAACTTTAATATAATGCATTAACTCAAGGTCACTTATGAGTCTCACAAGTTCACAGTCCCGGCCCACTCACCCCCATAGTCCCTGCTGAAAATGACC
Source organism: Anguilla rostrata (assembly GCF_018555375.3). Classification (NCBI taxonomy): domain Eukaryota; kingdom Metazoa; phylum Chordata; class Actinopteri; order Anguilliformes; family Anguillidae; genus Anguilla; species Anguilla rostrata. The sequence continues at coordinate 28,879,203 of NC_057944.1, read as the reverse complement.
CTCACCTTGTCTCCGGCCAGGATCTTGAAGGAGGCGATGACCTGGTCGGCCGTGTCCGTGTCGGTGGTCTCCCGGGACATGAAGTCGATGAAGGCCTGGAAGGTCACCGCACCGCTGTTGTTGGGGTCAACGATGCCCATGATGCGCGCAAACTCTGCGTCGCCCTGGAAACCAGCGCAAGAGGTCAACTCGGCACAAGAGGTGTGTGTAAGGGTGGATGAGCCCTGAGGTCAGCGACTATAATCTCTCTCAAACGTTTACAATGACACAGACAATACTGTACAATAGTAAGTGCATTTACATTAAACTATCCACTTTCGTGCATATGATTACTCAAATGCAAATGTTTAAAAACTACTACCATTTAGTGTGGACTGACACTGTATGTACTGATAACCATACCAAGTCTGGTAGGAGTGGGTAAGAATGGCTAAAAAACTACATATGATCAATTAAAACAAGCAAGTAACTACCACTTAGCTCAGGGTAAATGCCTCACATCTCGGGAATCAAACCTGCACCTTGGTCACAAGCTCAGGTCACAGTTCACAAAGCTGCTTTAAGCTGCTGAAGCACTGCTGCGTGTCCAGAGTAAGGGGCGTGGCCAGAGAAAAGGGCGTGGCTGTAGCGTGTGTTGCTAGGTGCAGGTGCAAGTGCAGGTGAGAGCGAGTGCATGCAGGCAGTTACCAGTGCGGCAGGCCAAGAGAGAGAGAGAGAGTGACCGAGAGAGAGGGGGGGAGAGACACAGCAAGAGGGAGAGAGAGGAGGGGGGGAGCAAGAGAAGGGGAGAAAGACAAGTGGGGAGGAAGAGGGGGGAGAAAGGAGATGAAGAAACAGGCGTACCAAGCTGTATCCGGTGGAAATGAGCAGAGCGCGGAAATCATCGCTGTCCATCATCCCCGTGCGCTTCTGTGCCCAGAAGAAGGGAAGCAAGGAGGGAGCGAGAGAGGGAGTGAGGAAGGGACAGAAGGACGGAGCCAAGGGTGGGATGGAGAGAGAGGGTGTAGGAAGCGGTGTATGAGGAGGGAGCGGAGAGGAGGTAAGGACAGGTGGAGGGAGGATGAGGAACAGGTGGAGAAAGGGAAAATAAAGGGATGGAGGACAGATTGGTGAGGAGGCAGGAGATGGGTGGAGGAAAGACGATGGCGAACAGAGGCGGATCAGGAATAGGGGGCAGGAAAGGAGGGAGGTAAAAAGAAAACAAAAAGCAGAGCAGTTAAGAAAGGCGTTTAAATCGGGCGAAACAGCGGGTCGCTGGAGCAGGCAGTGCAGAGAGGCTGAGGGAAGAATGCGCAGACCCCCTCCAAACAGCAGAAGCAGGAATACGCCGACCCCCTCCACCACAGGGAGGGCCAGTCCTCCTTCACGCGCCCTCTTCTCCTTCTGTCCATACCTGTTTGTTGTTCTCTACATCGTAGCCCAAGCTGATCAGGCATGCCTTGAACTCCTCTGCCATGAGGGCCCCACTGTGATCCTGTCAACAGGCCCGGCCAATCGCAGCGCAGGCCACAGGGGAGCCCCGACCAATCGCGGCGCAGGAGGTGACGGTGGGAGGGTGAGGGGTGGTCAGGTGATCATGGAGCCGCAGAATGCATGGAGGTGATGGTGACCATGGAGACATGAGGAGATGGGGGTTGGGGGTTGGGGGAAGGGGGGTTGGAGGCAAATGCCGTGGATGTTAGAAAATGCCAAGGTGGCTGATGAGAAACAGTCACGTGACCAATGGGGACACTGGCGATGACACATGGCATCATGGTGACACCCAATCAGGACGAACTGACACATGCTGACATCCAATCAGGACGAAATGACACAAACTCTCTGAACAGTGTTTCCACTGTACGTCTACTTCACAATTAAAATGCAGAGGGGTTTTTGACAAAATGCGCACAGGGTATCTTCCCAAATCAGTCAGAAGAAGCACGCTGCTGTATGCCAACCAGATATCGCAAATCCGAAAGCTACTCCCGCCTCCTCGCTGCTCTACATCCAATCACACCCCTGCCCTTGAGACGGACAGATCGGTGTCCACCATTAGCTGCACACCTCCAGGATGTGCTCTTTAACACATTGCTCAGGGTGAGTAATGAAGCTGAGGTGATGAGGCTGTGGAGGCGGGCTGCTCTGTGAGTGGCTGAAAGCCAGCTGGGGTTGGACACCCCGCCTCGCTGGCTCCACACTAACATGGCGTCTGCTCAACGGCTCTGTCAGAGGCTTCGCTCCGTAACTGTTAGCATTAGCGCCGCACATCACGACTAAAAACCCGTTACTGCATAAGAATTACAATCAGAAAAACTTTAAGGATTAAACGATCAGAAAAAAATACAATCTAGTCAGCAAATTTAGGTCATTTCTACCAGCATGAATGAAAAATAAAATAACTGATATTTTTGTCATTATATTCATTATATGATTATAGTTAATCATAATTTTTAGAATGTGAATGTTTGGGCCCTCCCCGCCCCGCCCCGCCCCGCCCCGCCCCATCCCGCGCCCCTGACCTTGTCGAAGTGGTTGAAGGAGGCGCGGTACTCGTGGAGCTGCTCCTGGCTGATGCCCTTGGCGTCCCGGGTGAGGATCTGGTTCTCGATCTCGTTGATGGTGCGGGCGATGGTGGTGAGAAGCTGCTCCCAGCCCACACGCAGGTGCTGATAACGGGGAGAGAGAGAGGGAGGGAGGGAGGGAGGGAGAGGGAAGGAGAGAGAGAGTTCGTTAGGGGCAGCCATACGATCAGACAATATCAGAAAGAACACTGTGACGGAGGCAATGCAAATATTGTGGAAGAGACAGACTCAGTGCATCTCCATGGTCTAGACAGTATCGGTGGAAGATGACAGATGTCACAGACTGACAGACAGACAGACAAACAGAGACAGACACTCATACAGAGAAAGACAGAGACATACACATTCGCACACGCGCGCACACACACACACACAGATGTGCAGACACACAGGAACACACAGAAAGGCAGACAGACAGGCAGGCAGGCAGGCAGGCAGGGCATACCTCCATAGTGTAGGTGGTGTACTTGTTGTCGAAGATCAGGGCCTCCTGGATGAGCTGGTGGTCTCCCTCCAGCTGGTCGATGTTGGGCTTGTACTCGATGATGCTCTGCTCGTACTGCCTCAGGTTGGTCAGCTGGTCCTCCAGGGTTCCGTTCATCTCGATAGATATCCGCCCAATTTCCTACACACACATATTTATTCACTGAGACCACTGGTGAACATAACAAGGCTCCTCAATTTTATTCCCATGTCAGGGGATGTCTTAGACCTTATACCTATTTATTGTCAACATCTACACGCATCATTTACACACACTGTAATATTATGAAATTAGTACAAAAATACCTCTGATATTGTTCTTGTGACAGGAGGTGAAGGTAAAGAACTACAACTACAACTGGCTACTCATAAAGAACCAAACACATAGCCGCTACATAAGAACTACAACAGGCTACTTATAAAGTACCAAACACACAGTCGCTACATAACTTCAAGTGGCATTTCTCCCCAATGCCTTACATAAACACACAGAATAAGGGAAGGTTAGTGCAGTACTAGACGGGCACGGCCCCTGACCTCCATCTTGTTCTGTATCCACGGCCCCACGATGTTAGCCTGGTTGGCAAACTGGCGGCGCAGGTGGTCGTTTGACTGTTGCCGGCCCAGCTCCTCCTGCAGGGCCTGGTCGCGCTGAGGCACCAGCTGCTCCACCTGTGGGAAGACCAGCAGGGGGCGCACGAGTCAGAAACACCTGGCACACCTCCTCTGACAGCATGAGTGCTGCAGTGCCAGCAATCGCCACAGGTGGCGCCAAAGTCGGAGCAAAAGTCAGTTCTGAAGTCAATGGAAACTGGTATGAATTTTAATGTGAGCTTTTCAAGGTAACGTATCAAACTGAATGCAGAGGAGTGCACACATGCACGCACGTACAAGGAGGTGCATGCATGCGTACGCACACGCTCACTCACTCACCCACTCACACTCAAACACTGACACTCTCACACACACATACCTTGGCCCACTTGCTGTCGATGCTCTTGGGTGTGATGGCGGTGTAGGGGTTGTTGCCGCTCAGCTTGATGCCGTTGTAGTCGGCGATCTTCTGCACCTCCGCCTGGATGGCCTGGATGGCCTCCCTCTCCTTGTTGGCCTCCGGGAGGGTGGATTTGAACTGCTCGTGTGCACTGATCAGGCCCTGAGGGGAGAGAGGGAGGAGAGGAAGAGAGGTCAGCGGTCAAAGGTCACTGAGGTGACCTAGTATGAGTATGAACCAATGAAAATGACTGGTCACAAGGTTCTTGGGAGACAGAAAAACAAGGCGAACACAATCTGACGAAACGTTCAAAGAAGCTGAGCTGTGTGGGATAAGTCTCCTTCCCTCACCTGGATCTCCTCAATGTTGTGCACGATGAACATGTCCTGCAAGTCCTCCATTGCGCCTTCCATCCAGTTGTTGAATGGCGCCGCCCTCTTGGCGTACTCGAGGTACAGCTCGTCGATGGACTCCAGCTGCTTCTCTGTCCTCTGTGAGGGACAGACAGCAGGGCGGGCTGGCGGTTAATAGACTTCTGGGTAAAACAGCCTACGATTCCCCAGAATGGGTGAGAACATGGTACTGCACAATGCCAGAGGCAGGAGCGCCTCAGCGTTTATGGGCCTAAGACAGCTGGACTTAGGTAAAAGTGAGTGAGTGCGTGTGGGTGCGTGCGTGCGCGCGTGCGCGCGTGTGCGCGTGTACCTCGAGATTTTCCCTGCGGCTCTGGGTCAGAGACCCCAGGGCGTCCCACTGGTCGCAGATCTTCTGGCAGCGACTGTTCACACTGGCAGAGTCGTAGTAATCCAGCTCACTACAAGCAGAGAGACTCAGTCAATACCACAATCACTTAACATGTACCCCACTGTCCCCACACTTAGTACCACAGTCACCCTCAACATGTACCCCACTGTCCCCACACTTAGTACCACAGTCACCCTCAACATGTACCCCACTGTCCCCACACTTAATACCACAGTCACCCTCAACATGTACCCCACTGTCCCCACACTTAGTACCACAGCACCTCAACATGTACCCCACTGTCCGACACTTAATACCACAGTCACCCTCAACATGTACCCCACTGTCCCCACACTTAGTACCACAGTCACCCTCAGCATGTACCCACTGTCCCCACACTTAGTACCACAGTCACCCTCAGCATTTACCCCACTGTCCCCACACTTAGTACCACAGTCACCCTCAGCATTTACCCCACTGTCCCCACACTTAGTACCACAGTCACCCTCAGCATTTACCCCACTGTCCCCACACTTAGTACCACAGTCACCCTCAGAATTTACCCCACTGTCCCCACACTTAGTACCACAGTCACCCTCAGCATTTACCCCACTGTCCCCACACTTAGTACCACAGTCACCCTCAACATGTACCCCACTGTCCCCACACTTAATACCACAGTCACCCTCAACATGTACCCCACTGTCCCCACACTTAGTACCACAGCCACCCTCAACATGTACCCCACTGTCCGGACACTTAATACCACAGTCACCCTCAACATGTACCCCACTGTCCCCACACTTAGTACCACAGTCACCCTCAGCATGTACCCCACTGTCCCCACACTTAGTACCACAGTCACCCTCAGCATTTACCCCACTGTCCCCACACTTAGTACCACAGTCACCCTCAGCATTTACCCCACTGTCCCCACACTTAGTACCACAGTCACCCTCAGCATTTACCCCACTGTCCCCACACTTAGTACCACAGTCACCCTCAGCATTTACCCCACTGTCCCCACACTTAGTACCACAGTCACCCTCAACATGTACCCCACTGTCCCCACACTTAGTACTACAGTCACCCTCAACATGTACCCCACTGTCCCCACACTTAGTACCACAGTCACCCTCAGCATTTACCCCACTGTCCTCGCACTTAGTACCACAGTCACCCTCAGCATTTACCCCACTGTCCCCACACTTAGTACCACAGTCACCCTCAGCATTTACCCCCCTGTCCCCACACTTAGTACCACAGTCACCCTCAACATGTACCCCACTGTCCCCACACTTAGTACCACAGTCACCCTCAGCATTTACCCCACTGTCCACACACTTAGTACCAGTCACCCTCAGCATTTACCCCACTGTCCTCACACTTAGTACCACAGTCACCCTCAACATGTACCCCACTGTCCCCTCACTCGGTACCAGTCACCCTCAGCATTTACCCCACTGTCCCCTCCCTCTGAGCTTTTATACCCTCCACTCACTCCTCTCCCATTGGATCCTCTTTTCCCATCTCTCTTTCCAGCCTATTCATTCCTGTCACCCACAAGCCTAATTCCATTTTACACCCCTCCCTCGCTCACTTGAGCTCCTGTGCGATGGCGGCGATCTGCTCCACGCGGTCCTGGTGAGCGGCGAGGTCGCTCTCGAAGGCCTCGTGCTTCTTCAGCAGGGCCTTCACCTCGGAGAGGGAGGCGGTCTCATAGTCCTTCTGCGTCAGCATGGCCTCCTTACCTGGGGAGGGACACGGGACCAACGAGGGGTCAGGGCCTGGGGCGGGTCCATTCAGATAAGAGCATTACAGAGACAGAGGCACAGAGACAGTGTATCAGAGAGAACAGAAGAGAGAGAGAGAGAGTGTAACAGAGAAAGAGGGGACACAGTTGTGGAAGACACAAACAGAGTATATTAGGAAAGAGGCTCCCTCTGGTCAGGGTCTCATGAGAAGGTCAGTGAAAAAGTACACAGGAGAAAGTGAGCAATAAAGAAAGAGGGAGAGACAGGAAGAGAGAAAGCGGGGAGAGCAGCAGAGACAGAGAAGGAGAGAGGGGATGGAGAGAAAGATGGACAGGACAGAAGAGAACTATAGCGAGGGAAAGCCTGTGTTTGAGGGTACCGTCAGTCCAGGACAGAAGAGAACTATAGCGAGGGACAGCCTGCGTTTGAGGGTACCGTCAGTCCAGGACAGAAGAGGACTATAGCGAGGGAAAGCCTGTGTTTGAGGGTACCGTCAGTCCAGGACAGAAGAGAACTATAGCGAGGGAAGGCCTGCGTTTGAGGGTACCGTCAGTCCAGGACTCGTGGATGGCGGCTTTCTGGCGGAACTTCTCAGCCAGGTGGTCCAGCCTCTCCAGGCGGCGAATCTCGTTCAGCAGCCACTCCTCATAGCCCTTCTCCGCCCCCTCCAGGTTGTGCCACGCCCCATTGATGTCCTGCGTGAGAGGCACCAATCATCAGCATCAACCAAAGAGCCGGATACGAACATAAAACACGTGCCCGTACAACACTAGGGACGGCCAAAAGGAGCTTCAGAAGGTAGACAACAGAGGCAGTATCCATAGGCAGCACAAGACGACAGTGCTAGCCCACAATAAGAGATCTTTAATGTGACTAATTCAATGGAATGTGGCCCATTGCGGTCTACAGCAGGTGGGAGATGGAAATGCAGTGCGGTGTGCGGGATGGGGGTGTGACAGGGGGGCGTGGCGTGCAGGTGGGGCGTGGGTGCAATGGATGGAGGGCGTGGTGGGCAGGTGCGGGGGTGGTGCAGGGGGCGTGGCGTGCAGTACGGGGGCGTGGCGTGCAGGACGGGGGCGTGGCGGAGGGGCGTGGGCGCGTCTCCTCACCGACACCATGCGGCCCTCGGAGGGCATGAAGGCGGGCCGGTTGCTGAGCCTCAGCTTGGTCTGCAGGGTGTTGAAGTTGATCTCCAGCTGGCACTTCTCCTGCACCTTGGGCGGCTTGTGCACCCGCCTGTAGTCACGGAAGTCCTCCAGCTTCTGCTGCATCTGCGCCATGGTCTTCTCCGGGGCGCGGTTCTCCAGCCAGGGGATAGTGCGCCGGATCCACTCCAAAAGCTGGGGACAGGAACGAGGGAGAGAGGGAGGGAGGGAGGGAGGGAGGGATAGAGAGAGGAGGGAGGGAGAGAGGAGAGAGATTCCCATTGTATATAGATGCTATGGCAACATACTACGGCCTTTGTTTCTTAGAAAGTGTTTCTGAATGGAACTAGTGATGCACTTCAAAAGAGAGCAGTTGAAAGAGAGGGGAATGATACAGGCCTGACAGCAGGGTCAGACAGCTACTCACATCGCTGGCCAGCTTCTCATAGTCCTCCATCAGGTGCTCATTCTCTTGGTTGACCGCCAGCACCTTGCAGATCCGATTGGCAGCGGTCTCAGCCTATCACAGACAAGAGCCGTCAGCACACAGGAAAGAGACTGCAGGGATTGATACAGAACTCAAAAGGCTGTGTGTGAATTAGCTTTTGCAAAGTGCCTCATAAAGCTGCCAAGTATTAATTTGGATTAATACTACTTTTGGATTCACCAGCAACACGTGCCACAAATATACTCTCATCTTCGGCATTAGGGATGACTTCAAATGGAATGACAGGAAACAATGTAATAAATGTGTGGCCTTTCATTGGTCCAAGACCCCGGTAAAGAATGACCAGTCACATGTCCTGCATCTCATACAGACTTAAGCCCCGCCTACGCCTGAACTGCCCGCAAATCAGCACGGCCCTAGCACTGGCGACCTGAAAGCCTGTCCACCCAAGCTGACGTTCACAGGAGAAACTCAACCATCACAAAGTCTTCCACACTAATCAGCTACCCTTTCAGACTTATTAGCGAATGTAAAACACACACCCCCTTCCCTGCTTATCTGGCTTAATTCAACTGAAAAAACTCTCTCACTGAAGTGAACTGATGGGATCCCTGAGCTACAGGTGCACGTAGCGACTCACTCAAAGGGAAGAAAGACAGAAAGTGCCAGAGAAATGGGTGGATCTGGACCGAAATAAAGGGGACTGGTAGAGACAGAAATCATTTGGATTTGGTACAGAAAGGAAGGATTTGACGGAGAAAGAAAGTGGGGATTGGTAGGGAAAGGAGGGGATTTATGGATAAAAAAAGTGTGGATTGGTAGAGAAAGGATAGGACTGATGGAGAAAGAAAGTGGGGATTGGTGCAGAAACAAACAAACACACAAGCAGGAGAGGATGGGGGTTATAGAGGGAGGACACAGATCTCAGTTAGGTAGCCTCACTTGGCAGCAGTTTCAGACCTGCGAACGTGCCCGGTGACAACAGTGCTGTAAACCAAGATAACGGATGCGTAAGCAAGGACCAATCAAATCCAGCGAAGTGATTGAGTAAGCTCAGTTAGAGAGCAGAAGGAATTTCTCATTGGCTAAGAGACCACTCTCCCTGCTACTAGAGCCAGATGAAGTGCTTATCACTGCTGAGCAACTGTCACCAGGACGCCTGTGTACAAGGCTGACCAAATAAAGCAGGACTGACACAGGGCAACGCTAGCAATGAGGCGGCCATCAGGGAAGGACAGGAAGTACATGTACTGACAGAGAGGGGGAGGGGGGGAGAGAGAGCGAGAGACAGAGAGAGGAGAGAGACAGAGACAGAGAAAGAGAAAGAGAGAGAGCATTGTAAGAACTGCACCCAATGCTAACGGTCAGCTTCTGAAGAGACAAAACACAGGACCTGACAGCTGGAGCCCTCACATCATGCCTGACTTCATAAGCATACAGCAGAACGGGGACACAAGACCGCCAGTGGTTCACAGCAGCTAGTGTAGACTGAATTAACGAAAGGTGAAGGCATGTGTGCTCACATGCTCAGCTCACATGAGTGTTAATAAGCACTTCAACACTGAACCCCACTCCATAGTGCAGGTAACGTGCTACGCTCATAGGGCTGGTAGGCCAAAAGTGCCACACACACACAAATCCTGTGACTAGTGAACAAACTACTGAACACTCCACTCAGCCACTGTGCACGGCCGTGTACACGCACACACACTCTCACACAAACATGCACTCACACGCACACACACTCTCACACAAACATGCACTCACACGCACACACACTCTCACACAAACATGCACTCACACGCGCACACACTCTCACACAAACATGCACTCAAACACACACTCACACGCACACACACTCTCACACAAACATGCACTCAAACACACACTCACACAAACATGCACTCTCACGCACACACACTCACACAAACATCACTCACACGCACAACACGCGCTCATCAAACATGCACTCACACGCACCACACCTCACACAAAACATGCACTCCAACACACACACTCTCACACAAACATGCACTCAAACCATACACACTCACAAGCAAACAAACGTGCGCTCTCAAACACACACACACACACACACACACAAACACACACACGCACGCACGCACACACGCACACACATGCACACAGGTTGCGCAAATACTACCCTTTCTACACACAGGGCAGTATGCAACCTAACTCCAGCTCAGGTTAGTCTCGGTGCTGCATGTGCCTAAGAAAAACATGCTAACTGCAAACTGTTTAGAAACACACAAGTCAACATTCAGTACCGCTGTACCGGTCCAACTCATCTGGGAATCTCTACGGGACAAACTACCGCTGCAATGGAGACATCATGGGACAGCGTTACCACACCAGCAGATTCACAAACAAACTTTTTTCACACACAGCTGTAAAAGGTACAGTGGTTTAGGGTTTCATTTTACGCATTTGCCTCTACAGCAGAGGTTCTGCCGGCCGGAGGGAAATACATGCGGGTTTCTGACAGTAGGGGGCAACAGAGAGCGAACCAAAAATTGGTTCTCTCTTCCGTGTAATCACCCTAGTTGGAGCAATACGCGTGTCTCTGAAAAACCAAAATGCTTTACACCACACGTAAAAATCTATACGAAAGTATGAATAAACAGGCTATGAACCGATTAACATCTAAAGCATTTTGCAGTGAGTTATGCTTGTAATAAAGTGTGCAATATTGCCTTCAGTGTGATTACATTTTTTATTAAGACCCAATTGTTTTTGGTGCATTTCATAGACAGATAACCAATTCAGAGAATTATTTTTTCTTTCTGGTGATAAAACATGACATTCCCAGTTAGGCTATATATCTTCACAACAGCCTCATTGCAGGATAATCCCATTTCCCCTACTTCATGAATTTTAGGAGGTAAGAAACTTGGAATGTAAAAAAAGACAGGTCCATACATCACTTCAGTTCTTTGTCGTTTGAATAAAAGCCACATTTAAACGAATAGGGAATATTTTATTCATTGACTATAACTGAGCACAACTCTTTATCTGACAACTAAGGTTTAAGAAAGGCAGACAATAATTCAATTTTAAAAATCCTTAGTATGATTAACTATTAACCAATGCACTTGGGTCTATGCAAACTCATAAATATGTAACTAATAACTGTATTTTTAAATTTCACAAATTACACTACGGTAGCCAAACTCTTAGCTTGCCGTTTACGGAGCACTTCCCATGATTCCTCTGACTCGTGACTTTTAAGTATGTAGCAACTTTCATTTGACAAAATTATATCAGACTGACCAACAGATTAATTAATTTCACATTAATGCATTTGTGGCAAAGTAAGATAATGCATTTAAAATGGCGCTAGTTATTTTTGCCTCTCATTGTTTTCTACTAGAAGGGCAAGACACAAGCACAACTCTTGAGAACATGCAGCCTATTTGCATGTTCAGCTCTGCATTTAAAAGCCATAATTATATGCGAAGGGTATAATCATAAAGCAACTCAACTTGTTCCACTCTCCCGAGGTTATCATAGAACAATTTCTTTTGTGTTTTTCCCTTTTGGTGCTTGGCCCTTTAAGAAAGTCACCACGCCCATGTTACTCCGCCTTCACTGACACGTAAATGAAGCTCATTAACATTAGAACTAGTTGAAACAGAATTTTTTTATATCAAAACTAGTTGAATAAAAGCTTAAACTGCCTGCCATAGATTTCCAGGGGTGGTATGAGGTTGCCATTGCGAATCTAGAGGGATGGATTGCCGTAGGGGAGATTACAATTCCAAAGGGTTTTTGGCTTATAATATTACACTAAAATATGTCCCAGGACAGCATAATTTCTAGGACATTTTGGCAACTCTCATTTTCCATGACCCCCATCAAAAAAAAAAAAAAAAAAAAAACAGGTTTTCCAGGACATACGGTAACCCTGTACAGGATAAGGCTGGTGTAATTTAATATTTTTCTTATGATTTATATCCTGGAAAAGACTGAAATCTAGGCTAAAATTTAATTATTTTGCAAACGAGATAATCCCACTCTGGAATGTCGAGCCAAATGTTATCTGTTAAGAGTTGAATTAACACTGTAAGAGTGGTAATTAACACTGTGAGAGTGTCGGTCAGTAGCTCAACAGCGTGCCAGAGGAGAGCACCTGGCTGGGTACCAAACCACGCTGCCTATTGTCTCGGGTGGGTTGAAGAAAATGGTACAAACGCAGTGACTTTAAGCCCAAACATTCAGGAAAAGTCATGGAAGGAGAAGGATAGCTATTGCATTTCTAGTGTTGGAGTACAGTGTGGCAGGGGCGGAAATAAGGTTTTTAACGTCTAAACACCTTTAGTAAAGTATTTGCAACTGTAGGGAAGACTGGGTCAGTTGGGCCCCATTTTCATCATCTATGTGATTGCCAGGAGTTGCTTGCGCAAGGATAACAGCATTTTCAAAAGAACAACTTGATACTGTCTGTTAACTTTGGGTGATGATTTAATTCAATTGCTAACGTGAAGGGCGCATTTTGACTTCAAACTGAATATTTTCAAAGGAATAACTGCTCTTCGAGGTCGTTGTGCCCATAGGAGGGGTCAGCTGAGCTGTTACTTTAAAGTAAACAAGAAGACTTTTATTACCATTTTAAAATCATTGTACATGTTAAGAACCATGCTTTATTAGACCTCTGCCAGCAAAAACCATAGAATAAAAAATCTAAGAACTAATTAAAAATATCATGGAGCCAGGTTTCACTTTCTCCTTGCTCACTGGCATCTTTTGTCAGCGCACATATATATTAAAAGAATCGTTTATTTCAATAATTTAAATAATTGCTCATTTCCCCTATTCGATAAACTAGACGCTCACAGAGGAGAGACAACTATGGGAAATTTATCCCATAAATTTATCCCTAAATTAAAAAACAACTTTACTGTATACTTATTGCAGATATAGGAGAGAGTCAGTATAAATGTAACAGTTATTGGATTTTGTTCATTTACTCACTATGAATTTTTTTTCCCCCAAACAGCTCAGACATGTCAGTAGTCATTACCAGTTTCATTTATGTTCGTAACCAAATCGAGTTGGATAAGTTATGCTGTATTTTTACTACCATTATTGTAACTACATCGAAACGTACAAGGAGCCTACTGCTATGCGTTCTGCAGAATGACTGGAGGACAATGTAGTGACCTGTGATTAAGCTTATGTTTATTGTTCTACAGCACTGCAAAAGGATGCAAGTATCATGTAACAGACCAATTCATTTTGAACAAGGCGAGGTTATCTTACATAAAGATAAATGAAAGGTTAAATTAATGTAGCCATAGCCTATTCACGCATTAAAAACCAAAACCAAAAAAAACAAATATTAAAAGCAAACAGCCTACTATACAGACAAATCTGCTATGTGTTTACTGAAAATGCGTGTGACCGGGTTTCATTTCCATTAATCATTTGGTAGACCTGATAGCGTTGATTGCTGAATTACAGTCTCAAAAAGGCTACTATAGCAGTAGTGTTCCAAGAGTTATTCACTGTATTACATTTATTATGCGCTACATTTATACCAACTCTCCCCTATATTTTAAGAGAAACTAACATAGATGACATTAGCCTATAGCCTAGACTGTGCTGAAAACTATCTGACTATTAGGTTTGACAGTCTGATCACGAAGTTCTACGAACAATAGCTTATAAATGTGAATTTCACTCAAATACACACAAAAATGTTATGGGTAACAAGAATAGCCTTTCCCTATTTACAGATTGTCACTAACGTATTTCCTCTCTTTCCCGTTAAAATAAACGTGGTGGTAATTCGACTGCAAGCCACTGTTCTAGTTTGTTCTTGAGTCCCGTGGTCGAAGTGTTAACGGTCAGAACTGGATTTGAGAGCTCACTTTTGCCACCTGGTTGGTGGTTGTGCGAACAACAATTAGTTTCTGTGGAAAAATAAAACAAAAAAACACATACAAATTTTGCCTCTGCCAGGAAGATCTCTGGCGGTGGAAGTGCCAAATGGAACCCTAAACCACTGTACATGAACAGGATATCAACATAGTACACAAAAATGAAGCGAGTGTGTGAGGGAATGGCGATGCGAGATCATTTCTGATTGGGAAAGAAAGCAGAAAGCAGAACCCGTACACCTTGCTGTTCGGAGGGCAGCACCCCACCCAACCTCCCCCCCTTGACCCCCACCTCCTGCAGCAGCCCTTCCCCGCCCGAGGTCAGAGGTGAAAGGTGAAAGGCAGCGCTCACCTTCTGCGCACCCGAGAAGGCGTGATAGAAGCAGGACACGTATGTCATGATGGCCTTCTCGTCGGGCCGCAGGGTGCCCACGATGTCTGCGGCAGCGAGGCGGGAGAGCGAGAGAGCGCGGGGGGGGGGGGGGGAGGGGGAGGGGAGGGGGGAGAGAGAAGAGAAAAGAAACGGTGAAGCAAAGCTGCCCCGTCACCCTGCGGAGGGATAGAGAGGAGGGCTCCCCAGGCCCGCCCACCCTTTCGCGGGGGTGGTGGTGGGGGGGGAGGGGGAGGAGCCTCTGCGGGTTGGCGGTGATCAGTCAGAGAGGCCCCGCCTCCAGGGGGGGAGTGTCCCACCGCGAGCAGTGCTGCTGGTTGGGGTCAGGACCCGCCTCCACCCACCGGACACGCCCACACGCACCACTCCTGGCCAATAGGGCCCACGGTAGGATTGGGGGGGCGGGGCATTCACTTGGTACCTACAGAAAAAAACCTCTCTCCCTACTACGATGAAACCTCCTCTTCTGCAGAGTTGTAAAAAAAAAATGTTGATTCAAATCCACGGTTTCATTAACAAATTGCGGAAGCCGTTTAAGACTGGATAAGCTACCGCGGGCTTTAAGCAAACTGGTTTGTTTGCATGTGACAGCATCGCTCTCTGGCACCGGGCCCGTATCCACGCTGCCGGGACCAGGAGGAGTGAGCGGTTTGCTTCTGAAATCGCTCCCCCCCCCGGGACCGGCTCCCTTCAACAACATCTTAATGAGACGGAGAGCAGGCCGTGCGTCACAGCAGCTGTTTCTGGCCCCCGCCCCGGAGAGAGGCTGCATTATGACGGGGTGCCGGAGTGCACCTCCACGTCAGGAGAAACAAACGTATACACCAGGCCACAGCCAAGGGGGCTGAGCGCAGCAGAGTCCTGAACGCAGCAGGGGTCTGCTGGAGGAGCGGAACACAGCCTGCTTTTTAAATCACTGTCTACGCTGAGAATAAACCCTCATCTACGAAAGCCTGCAGTATGGTTTTAGATTACATCTACAGGCAGAATTTGACCATATTGTCATAACTGGTTTTTTTTTTTTTTTTTTTTTAACGTGTTCAGTCAAAAAAAAAAAGATTCAAAAACTAGGATTTGAACACACAGTCCTGATAATTGGGAGGTGAGACCTCCAGCCACTGTAGAACCCTAAACGTAGAACCTAGAACCCTAAGTCGAGAGGAGAGAGGTTCTGTTCTGGGTGGAGAGAGCACTGTGAGAGATGGGCCAGTCCTGTATAGAACGCTGATTTTTGGTGGTGGTGGTGCAGGCGTCCTGTGAGGGAGGGGGGGGCCGTGGGCAGCGCACCCCCACCAGCCCATCCCAATGCTGGAGGAGAAAGCCATGCTGGAGAGCAGCGGGGATGGGATGGGAGCGGCCAGGGGGGAGGGGGTACCTTCTGGGCTCCAGAGAAGGCATGGTAGAAACTGGACACATAGGTCATTATGGCTTTCTCATCCGGACGGGCAGTGTTCACAATGTCTGCAGGGAAACCACAGTTACGCACAGACAGACAGACAGGACGCATGGACGTGCTCGGAGACAGACGTGCGAATGACAGAAAGGAAAAGACGTACACCGAGACAGAATCACTAGATGGGCCTACATGGACTTCCTCCAAGGCTGTGTGTCTATCTGCCTACAACCGCATGGACAGACGCACAGACAAAACAGACACAGCTACCTGGACAGCAACAACGTCTACAATTCACATCAAAGAATGACACAGGACGGTTTGTTAAAATAAAAGCCGTTTTACACACAGGAGGACGTCCAGTACTTATGACACAGGCTGTCCAGCCCTTCCAAACATATAATAATCCGTTTTATAGAGTAGACCCATCTAGCAGTTCTATTTCTGTGTACAGAGCCTCTACACAACATTGATGTGTGTGTGTGTGTGTGTGTGTGTGTGTGTGTGTGTGTGTGTGTGTGTGTGTGTGTGTGTGTGGGGTGTGACTGGGGGGGGGGGGGTGTGTTCTTATTAATATTTTTTGGGAATTTTCCGTAAGTTTCAGTTTGAGTTTGGGCCCACAGTTGGTGGGTCAGTGTTCAGTTTGCTACTGCGTAACTGATATTTGTTCAGTGCTGGCTATCGGGGGGAGAATATCCATTTGGTGACATAACGGGCGAAGTGCATTCTGGTCATGCCACAGATCTGGGACACAAGATGAGAGCTCTGTACACATACACAGAATAGACACAGTGACAAACACGCAAACGCACAAACGCACGCAAAAGTAACACACTGCTGAATAAAACAACTGACATGACGAGACACACATACACAGTCAGGGTCAGGGCCCTAAGGTCACACACACTGAACCCACAGCACACACACAATGCTCACCCACGCCAGACAAACTGACAGACACACACTGGAAAGACAGGAGGACGGTGAAGGAGACAGCCACAGCAGCACACAGAGGGGGGGGGGGGTGGTCAGGGGGGCTGTACCTTCTGCATCCAACATTTTGGGAATGTCCAGGTACTTCTCTGCCACCTCAAAGGCATTGTTCAGGTTAGTCACGGGATCATCCTAAAGCAGAGAGAGAGAACAAGCCAGCCCCATCAAAACCGGCACTGCACAGAAGCTTCATTTCAAATTAAGCAGCTGCATTTCATTGTGGGTTCAAACAGGGTGTTCTTGAGGGGGGGTGTGTGTGTGTGAGCGTGTGTGTGAGTAAGAGCGTGTGAGTGCATGGGTGTGTGCATGTGATCTAACCTTTCTCAGTTTCTCATAGTCGATGAGTTCAGGCCTGTGTCTGTGGATCAGAGCATTGAAGGCCAGGCCATCCTTCCAGCTGAGAGAGAGACAGACACACACACACAGACAGACATGAGCCTGTGACACATTCCAGCCGCGGACGCAGAACAGGAAGCAGCTCGGAGAGCGAGAGCGCAGCGCTGGGCGAGGGAACGCAGCTGCACCAGCGCAGATTTATGACTGGAAAAAGAGCCTGCTTATGCCATGTGCCAAGTTACAGAACGCATGAGAGACAGAGTCACACGCACGCAGCCAGGAATGTGCGGACTGTAATCACAAGCACACATGCATCAAGCTCCGCTAACTCCGTGCTACGGACACACAGATCTGGCCCCTCGCCGTCAGCAGCGCTGCTGGCTTTCGCTTCTGCCTGATCGTCTACAGTCTGATCATGTCTGATAATGGGGCGACATGGCTCAGGAGGTAAGAGTGGTTTGTCTGGCAGTCGGAGGGTTGCCGGTTCGATCCCCCGCCCTGGGCGTGTCAAAGTGTGGTGAATGGGTGAATGAGAAGCATTCATTGTAAAGCGCTTTGGATAAAAGCGCTATATAAATGTAGTCCATTTACCATTTATCCCTGATTGGCCAGAGATTACGCTCACCTGATGTGTCACGTTTAAATCTGTCCCTGATTATAGGGGAGGAATGAAAACAAGCAGGATTACTGGCCCCATGGCCGGCTCTCTACGGCACTGCTACCAGCTGCATGTACACTGAACAACCAGGAGGGGACAGTGTTTCCAGTTGACCAGCTGAAGCTTTCAAAAAATATCCTCCTTTATGAAAACTGCAGGCCTCCCCAGTTGACTTATACGTGTTTGGAGTGGGTTGGTAATAAAAATGAAAGACTGCAGTGCGCTTCCGTCTGTTAAAAATCGCAGAATGACCCCTCGACAGAGTCCGGTTTCTAATTCCTGTATCTATCATAACACGCTGCCAGGGAAACGGCAAGTCGGAGCTCGGTATTCGGATTATAGCCCTGTATTCCAGGGCCTCCCGTCCCGGAGAGGCTCTGATTGGCTGTGGCGTTGCCGAGTGACAGTACCGCACCTGATGTGGAAGTTCTGCACGTTGACGTTCTTGTAAGGAGCAGTTTTCCTCTGACACCACAGCAGCAGCCCCTCCTTCGCAGAGGTCTCTGGAGAGAGAGAGAGAGAGAGAGATGGGGAGAGAGAGAGAGAGAGAGAGAGATGGAGAAAGGGAAAAAAAGATTGCTGACATGATCGTTTGCCTTCCTTTTCTTTCCGTTAGCCTTAGCAAGGCACGCAGAACGGCAGTAAATACAGCCTATGTTTTAAAAAAATATTTTTTAAAGTTCCAAATCATATCTTTTCAGAACTCTACCTCGCTCTGCAAAACTTACAACAAGGCATCAGTAGTTTGACAAACATTTCAAAAACAACGTATGGGACGTATAGGAGCTTGAGGCAAGAATGCAAATATACCTTTTTGTATTAAACAGAAGTGGAGACTACATCAGGACTAATTTGTCTACATTAGTCACCATATGTTTGTATTATCTGCAGATAGCAAACATGTAATTTGAGATTCCTTTTAAAGAATGACACACCACCATTTTACAATTTGGTTAAATATAAACAGTCTTATTATTTTACTGGGAATATACAGGTAACTTGTTTGTTATGGCATTGCTAGTTATGAACTTGGATGGGCACTTTAAAATCCAACTAACAGACCTGAAATGCGAGACGATGAAGGATGCAGAATTAAAAGTTCTAAAAAATAAAAAGAGTGTATGTGTAAGGTCTGGTAGATTTGTGTGTGTGTGTGTGGGGCTGACTGTGGGGGCAGGTCTGGATCTGTGTGTGTGTGTGTGTGTGTGTGTGTGTGTGTGTGTGCGGGTCTGACTGTGGGGGCAGGTCTGCTGCATTATGAGCTGCGGGAGGCCGTGGAGCCTGAGTGGGATGAGGTTCCTCTCTACTGCACTCCAGAGCTTTTACCTTCCATCACACTGCAGTGTCCATTTCACTTTACCCAAATCAAGGAGCCCTGTGTGTGTGCGTGTATGCGTGCACGTGTGTGTGTGTGTGTGTGTGTGTGTGTGCGTGCACGAGAGTGTGTGTATGCGTGTGTGCACCCATTTTCGCAAGAGGGTGAAAGTGTTGCAAAGAGACGGTCTGCCTGTATGTGCGGTGGGGAGAGACGATCTGTGTGTCCTGTTCCAAATATAGATATCTAGACCGTATCTTCTGTGTGAAAGCACTTGTACACCACATCATGACAAAGCACCCTGCTCCAGTTGCAGCAGCCTGAACGCTTATAGCTTTAGCAAATGTATCAGCTAAAATAACTCATTTACTGTGCCTTTACAGTAGGAGGAAAGTGTGTGACTAGCACACTGAAGGCAAAAGTGAACTGCCACACTTCACTTCCAATAATGCATCTTTCAGTGCGTTAATCAAAACCTAGTTTAATTCCACAGAGTCGGGAAAAGAACAGCCTTGGGGAAGGAACACCAACAAAATAAAAAGTTTCCAAAGAATAGAACCAAAAATTGATTTTAGATATGCCGGAACAAGAACATTATGTAAAAACAGATCACCAGTTAACACACATTCGGTTATTTAAAAACCTGAACAAAGACCACTCACATTAGATTTATCATTCATGAGAAATGCATTGTTTTAACAAACAGCTGTTCAACTGCATTTAACCAAGTTCGCAGCTGTTTGCCTACCCTAAAGGCCATCTCGTTTCCTAGGAACTTGCTACTAGCAACACAGTCCTAGAGGAAGCAGATAGAGCCTTACCTGCCCTGCTCTACAAACACAGCAAAGCATCATGGGTACCTAGCATTTCCTAACTTCTGCTTTGTGCTTAATTTATGCTCAACACATTAAAGGTAAATTTATAAATATAGTAATCCCTGCAGCAGCTAACACTGAAATATGGATTCTGAATTCTCAAGTCATACTTACTATCATGGGAGCTGCACAGATCACTCCACTCACTTGGCCAGAAAATTTCTATTTTTTCGCTCTTTTTTTTTATAATGTCAATGGCAAGAAACTGATCGTTGCTAAACTATAAATAAACAAATACAGCAGTTTATTCCTGCGTCAGGAATAAACTGCCAATCATTACAGCAGCTTTGCCACATCATTAATTTTCGAAAACTTTTAATGCAATTCATTCCAAGATTATGGCGGCTCAACGATTTTATGAAGCAGAGATCATCACCTCAAACTAAATTAAAATATGATAACATACCACTGTTTTATTCTCATTTAAGAAGATATGTATTTTAGAAAGTGCCTATAACACAAGAAACAAGAACAGAGAACTTCTAGAAAGCACACGCTTGTCTGCACTTTCCCACATCGACAACATAGGCAAGATCACTGCTGTAAAAAGTGTGACTGGGCTCTCTAAATTTGGGAGAAAAAAACATGGCTAAAAAAAAACCATGAAAAGTCACACTTCCCAGGAAATAAGGTGGGGAGGGAAAACAAAAAAGTTGAATAAATACTAGGAAATAAACTGTACTGCTAGGGATTGGGTGGCGTATTTTGATTGGCTAAGTGACAGACTGCACGTAGTAGCTCCATGCCGTTATAGGCCCCTGATGGCTGTGAGCCTGCGAGCCCGTTAGCCTGTGAGCCTGTTAGCCTGTGAGCCCGTTAGCCTATGAACCTGCAGGCCTGTTAACCTGTTAGCCTGCGAGGTGAACTCACCCTCCACAGAGATGTCCTGGATGGCGAAGCGCAGGATGATGGTCCAGATCATGCCCAGGGTCATCTTGGCGTTTCCGTCGACGATTTCTGAGAAGAGAACAAAGCGGTCGGCCTGATGGGTGTGTCCAGACAGCCCGGGACACGCCCACAGACCCGCAGCCCCACCACCAAATTACAGCCAGCGTTTGCAAACGCAAAGCAATTTTACATTCCGCATTTCATTTTCTGTTGAACCAAAAATGTACCACCAACCGTGGTGCCGGACTGAGACCTGTGTGTACCATTAAACCGGTGTGTTTTTGTGTACAGTTACACCCATAATGTTTAGCGTTAGCCATAAACCCTTCACTTCCCCCTGCTGCCCACACACTAACACAGCGCATTACCCAGCGTCTGGAAACAAAAGCTACTGCACGTCACTTGCACACACCTTAATGAACAAATAAACAATCGCGTGTTCTGTTGATGCCATCCACACAGCGTAAAAATGTGTGCAGTGTTGGTCTGTGGCTGTGAGTTTCTGCTTTGTCCTCCTTTAGCTTCATAACTGACCAGTCACAGAGGCCAGGGGCCTGCCAGTGAAACCGGCTCACTGCTCAGCTGGTACATCCCCAGCATGTGGGAGCCAATGCCCCAGACTGGTTAGTGGGAGTAAAGGCGAGAGCTCCATGCTGCATGGATGGAGGATTTGCTCGAAACCCTCACCCTCTAGGAGCTGGACAATCTCTACAGTACTTACAGAAATGGAGTGGCATTGCCTGGATTCGTTCACAATTGCAACTGCAGTTTCAATGGTAACTGCTATCCGGCCTTTCAAGTATTCTAACACTTTCTTTTCCTGTGTTTGTCCCCAATTTGTCCACGAGTCAGGCAATTCAGCTACTGGAATTTCAGCTGTGCCACCTGACCATGACTACAAGTCCCAGCATGAGCCTGTGATAAGAACTCTACACACCGAGCCACACAGGAGCCTGGATTCTCTGGCCTTTGAGATTCAATGCAAC
The DNA here is from genome assembly GCF_018555375.3 of Anguilla rostrata. Classification (NCBI taxonomy): domain Eukaryota; kingdom Metazoa; phylum Chordata; class Actinopteri; order Anguilliformes; family Anguillidae; genus Anguilla; species Anguilla rostrata. The sequence goes on along the minus strand of NC_057944.1, from coordinate 28,857,336 downwards.
AGGCAGTTTTTGATCAAAAAGGTAATTTCCATGGGGACTGCGGGCAGGAAGTGCTAGACAGGAAGTGCCCCTCCTTACTGTTTGAACAGGACTCCTGGAGTGAGTCTTATTTTTACCCTACATCTGCAAGAGCTCCATTTAACCCATAACTATCTTTGTTATTTGGATATATTAATCTAACAAATTTCCATTATCAGAAAATATAACAAGCAAGTGATGCAGCGCAATCAATTTTACACGGAATTAAAAACTTAATTAAACAAGTTTCTATTTGACCAGTTCCAGGAAACAAGTGGTTTCCGTTTGACTCTTCGCCTTCTTCTCAGTAAATAATGATGCGTCAGATTGCTCAGGACCCGAGCGGGCGGCTGTGTGGAAAGCGCGCTCACCACGCAGGTGAGAATCGCGCCTCGTTAGCCGGAGACACCACAGAACCGCAGGAGTGAGCGGAGAGCTGACGAGCTGACACACAGCTGTGCTCCTGCAGTTACTCTGAGCGCAGCTTCAGCCTAACTCCCCCCGCCTCGCTCTCTGCTGCTCACATTCAAATCTCAATTCAAATTCAAGGTGCTTTAGTGGCAGGAAATGCCGGTAAATGTGGCCATGGCATAGAACACGCAGCATTAAGTTCAATCGTTCATTTCCTGGCCTGTATCTTTGCCTCATCTCTGTAGCTCTTTTCTCCTCAGTCACTCTCTTGCTCTGCAGCAGCCCCTGTTTCCGGAGGCTGACTGCACCTCTGCTCCAGAGAGAGCGAGGAGGGGCTTAGTCATGCAGAGGGAACGGATGGGGGGGGGGGGGGGTGTAGAGAGGGGACAGTTTGTCATGATCACACACCGTAAAGTTCAATGCCCACCCTGTCAGACCTGAGCAGAGACACTTATTACTCTCCCAGATTTATGGCCCCTTTACAAGACCTGCTATCAAACATACAGTCCTGCACCTTCTAAACAGTGTGTGAATGTGTGTGTGTGTGAGTGTGTGTGGCCGTGCGCGTGAATGTGTGTCTGTGTGCATGCGCTTATGTGCAGGTGTGTGTGCGTGTATGCATGTGGGCATGAGTGAGTGAGGACATGTGTGTGTGTATCTGTGTGCATGCGCTTATATGCAGGTATGTGCATGCATGTGGGTGTGTGTGTGTGTGTGTGTGTGTGCATCTCTGTGCGTGTGGGAATGTATGTGTGCACGTGTGTGTGTGTGAGGACAGAAAAAGGCTGTGTGTTTCTGGCAGTGAGATGGGACCCAGTGTGTGTGTGCATTGGTGTAAACGTTCTGAGAAAAAATGCAAATGTGTGCATGTCTGCGTGTGCCTCTCTTAGTCACGGCATGGTTAGCATGTTCACCACAGTGGGTAGCAGCAGCCTCATGTACTGCATTCTAATTCTAGACGTGTGTGAGAGAGTGTGTCTGGTGTCTGTGTGTGTGTGTGTGTGTGTGTGTGTCTGTGTCTGTGTGTGTGTGTGTGTATGTATGTGTGTGTGCATGCATGTGTGTACGCATGTTTAAGTGTGTGTGTGTGTGCGCGTGCGTGCATGTGTGCGTGTGTGTGTGTGTGTGTGTGTGTGTGCGTGTCCGTGTCCGTGATGCATACTCAGACAGAACACTGACCCTCAGCACCGATGGACACCAGCTTGACTCCCTTGCTGGCAATGAAGTCCAGGGCTTTGTTGACGTTGTTGATCTTGTGGACTCTCATCTTGCCTCTCTCTGGCTTGGGTAACCTCTCCCCTGCAATCACAAAAACACACACACACACACTTAGCCTTCTACGACCACCTCACGTTTCCCACTGTAATATCAAAGCCCAAGATGGCAATTAAACTTTCAAAACATTCCTGAGCAGAGAGGGGCTGCAGACTGAGATCAAAGGGGCAGTATTTCACAAACCCACAATCCACCGGGGTTCGCTTTATGAGCCACGTACGTCTTGCGCAATGATCGCAGACAACATGTCAAATTGCATAACACAACAATTCCATGTTAAACCTCCATTTTCTGAACTGTGGCCAATTAGCAAAGACCCCTTCAAACCCCGATCCAGAATTTGCAAAAACAACATTCCCAGACGTTACTACGTTTCGCAACAGGACTGATGCATGTTTTCCCATTCTTACTGAAACGCCAGTTGAGACGCACACACTAACAGTCCTGAGTCTAGAAGCGGAGGGATGGGGGGGGGGGGGATCAGTCCTGGGAAGGATGTACAGGATTGGCATTCGTTCCCATTTCTGCTGTGCTGATTGGACGTGACTGTGCGTCCGAGCCAGCGAGCCGCAGTAACCTCTCCGAGCCCCTCTCTGCCCCCACTGCGGAGAGCCTGCGCTGCCCGGGGCGCTGCCCAGTTTGGGCCAGCGTTCCACGGGACCAGCGGGCAGAGAAGCTGGACACGCTAAGCTGACCTCACCGCAACGGCGGCGGTCACGCTGATCGCGTCGCCCGTGACGACGGGGACAGGCCGCGCCCGCTTACCCGAGATGACCTCCAGCAGGAGCATGAGCTTGAGCCCATCTCTGAAGTCCTCCTCGATGTTCTCGATCTGCGTGCCGGCTTTCCTCAGGTGGGAGTTGCACCAGGCCGTGAATGTCTGCGCAGAAACGGAGGGAGGGAGGGAGAGAGAGAGGGGAGGGGGGCGGTCAGAGACAAACTACCATTCTAGAAAATGACTGAAAAATGCAGTCATGTCCCACACATACACACACACACACACCCTTCTAATGAGGTCAGAGGTCACAGAGGAGCATGATGGGACTCAAAGTAGCTCCCAGAGGATCAAGGGAAACCAACAAAGGCAGGTTGACATTTCCCACCCTGTCTGTGAACCTTTATGAGAGGATAAAATCAACGACTTATTGGTGAGTCTTTGAAGATGGCCACACCCCCAAACCTCTGAAGGCTTCAGGGCCACCACCAGCTAGAGCCCCAACAGCTCTACAGGTACACAAGGGAACAGCAGGTCCTGCTGCAGAGTGTTTGAATAGCTTCTGATAAGTAGGGCTCAGTGTGTGTGGCGTTTGCTTGTGTGCCAGTGTGTGTGTGTCTGCGTGTGTGTACAGTCACGTCAGCCTGCATTGGTGGGGACGAGGGTTGCTGGAGTCCCTGACGCAGATTGTGTCCTTCAGTCTCTGCTCCTACTCCTTCGACCGCCAAAGTATTCCATCGCACGTGCCCCACCACACCCCCACTCCATGTCCTCAACCCCATCCCCATGGCAACACTGTTCTTGTCTGTGCCAGTCTCTCAATTTTTTTCACACCCTCTGACCTCATGTTTCCCCTGCTAAGCTAGCTTCAAATACAATCCACCATCACAGAAGCCCAGCCAAATTCTCCTCCAAACACCCGTGACAGGAACACCGCTGAAAACTGATCTAAGGTCAGCACTTAGGGCCCGAGCCCCCTCCCTCCCGCCCCCCCCCCCCCCCTCCAGCAGCCCTCTCTGCCAGGCCTGGGGCGGCAGCTCTTCTGCTGCAGTGTGAAAACATTATGACTGGACACTGGGCAGCGGGCCGGGCTCTCCGCTCCCACCGCACAAAGACCCCATTCAGCCGGGCGCATAACGAGCCCCTTCACACCCATTCCAGCAGAGCCCCACCCTGTCACTCAGACAAAAGCCCCGCCCCTTCTCCTGCAGGAACGGCTCTGCGCAGCCGGGCTGGGCGACAGGTAGCGCGGTAGCGTCCGGCGGTTCGTCTCAGAGTGGGACGGGAACGCAGCCATTGAAAACGCGCCTCAGCCAGACGTGGGGGGAGGGGGGGGGGATGTCTCAGACGGCTGGAGACCCACCGCAGTGACCCCCCCCCTCCGCCTGCTGTTCTCTGAAAAGCGGAAACGCGGGGGCCCTGAAGGCGCGGGAGGCCAGGGCAGCGGCAGGCAGACCTTTGCACCGTCAGCAGCCTGCTTCCTGTTGCCTCACAGCGGTTCGGAGTGACTAATGGCGCGCACTGAATGAAGTTCACACGGAAGCTGAAGTCACCTGGCTCAGGTCGGTGTGGCGAATGGGCGGTTGTAAACCGGGCTGTGTGTCACACTTGTAATAGAGCGGAATTCGTCAGCGCTGTTTCCACTGCCATTGATCTTTTCGGAACGCCAAAAAACTAACGAGGTGTAGCCCAGCCCAGTTTATTACTACACAAGCGGGAGGGAGCCATATTGAAGATGATGGCTGCAGTTTCCCCAGCTTACAGACGGATGGCGGTGTGCCTTCCTCATAAGCGGGGCTCTATCCGTGACAGCCGCCGTGATGGAGGCTAATTTAGGGCAGCCTCTCTCTGGCCTGCTCGCTGAATTACTGCTCCCCGGGCTCATCAGTCAGGCCCTGGGGAGCGGGGAGGGGCAGAGCGCGAGGCCCAGGTGTGTGCTGGCACACGGTGTGCAGATAGACACCAGACCCCCCCGGGGAGAGCGCGCTGGCAACGCCGTGTTGTGAGGACGGCGTGCGGACGGCGGGGAGGATGCGGTGCTGCCGCGCGAGCGTTAGCGGGCCCCAGCGGAGCCGTGCGGCGGGCGTGTCCCCTGCGCCTGGGCGAGGTGGCTCACCCGTCTGAACTGCAGCGGCGCTGGGCACGGGGCGCAGTGTGGGGGGCTCACCTGTGCGCCCTGTGCCGTACATCACACTCCCCCAGCACAACAAAACGCACTGGGACCAGTTTGGTGCCTGTGCGCTTCAGTGTGGGCACAGTACAGCACAGCGTATCCACCATTTACCCTAGTCTCTAAGTGACCAAATAAAGGCCTCTGTCTCTGTCTCTGTCTGATTGACAGCACTCTCTCCACCACTCCCTCACCGGGAACGCTGTGCAGGAACCGCCCACACCTCCTACCTCCACGCACACACACATCAATGCAGGGTGTGTTACTTCTCTTCAAATACGTCACATGGGGCGTATCACCCAATTAAAAGGTGCCATGCCTGTGCTGACAAATCAGCAATGCCCGTTCTCTGCACAAACACACATATTATACTAACACACCCAATACTGAAAAGTACACATACATACACGCACAGATGCGCGCACACACACACACAAACACACACATTATTCTAACACACCCAATACTGAAAGGTACACATACATACACACGGGCGTAGAAACACCTGGGTAGAGGAAACGAAACTTGCGTGAACACACACAGATTCACAGCACACGAATGTATGCACACACACAAACCGTCACACATTCCACAGATGACTCTGTTGAGGTGTGTCACTCTTGCCTCTGGGCTCGGCACTAGCCTACTCTTTACACTCTCTCACCGATGAGCTCACACACACACACACACACACACACACTCTGACTCACTCACACACTCACTCACACTTTCTGCAGGGGTGTTAACCCCTTTAACGCCCAGTGTTAATCCTCATCTCGCACGGTCACCTTTAATTCCTCTCGGTGTTTTAGGCAGGGGACGGGAGAGCTCCGCCCCCTCCCTCGCAGGGAAAACAGGCTGTTCCGCGCACTCTGCCCTAAAAGCAGCTTTTCCGGTACGGTGAACGCCCCGCTCCACAGCCCCCGGATCACGCAGCACACCGTCTCACACCGCCGCCGCCGCGGCACCAGGGGCTCCTGCACTTTTAACAACCCACCCCCTCCCCCGCCCCCTTCAGTCAGCCGCTTTTTTGAGTTTACGATAAGCACCACAGAACATCAGAGCAGAGCAGAAATAAGCTTAAGTTCGCGGCCACTATAAATGAAGCTCGTCGCTAAAATTGGGAGCGTAGCTTCGTAGCGCATTCGACGGCGGGGGTTAGCGAGCGGCAGTACGATCAGGCGGGACAGTTTCCCGCAACGGCTACGCCATGCGCCACGGTTATTTCCGTCCGACCGACGGCGTTTGCGGTCGTGTGTGTGAACAGCGCCAGCGCGAGCATTCCGTGAGGTATTAAATAAGTTGTGAGCCGCTCAGCCGTTTGGTCGGACGCGAGAGTTCTGCTTTTAGCGCGCTGCTGAGCGCTGGGACAGATCTGTGCATGTTCCAGCAGGTAGAGGATTTAGCATGGGAGCGGCACACAGCCCAAACCGCGCGGAGGGGGACACGCCCGCGCCCGAGGCCTGTGTGCTGTGAGCTGCAGTGAATGAGCGACTCCGGGGGTGGGGGGCGTACCTGCCCCCCCCCCACCCCCCATAACCCCCCCCCAACCCCCACCCCGCCATTCCAGAGCAGACAAGACCTCAATGTCCCGCAGACACAAACTGTTTTTGCCCTCTCCACGATAGGCCGAGACATCATGCGATTC